>NW_017732724.1:152460-177760 GCF_001890085.2 Hipposideros armiger
ATAAAGGTCACACCTTGTCTCAAAGTCAGGGCTGGATAGGCCCTGGGGGGCGGTCAATGTGCTCACATCTGACATGTGGGCCAGAACCTTCATTTCACAGCAGGGACGCCAAGGTTCTCAGACGTCAACACTTTTTCCTGAGATTTCTAATTAGGACAAGGGCTTGATCTCCCAAATCCCATGCCACTGCTGTCTTCCTTACGCAGGCATTTCCATAAGGGTGTCCCCTGAGAAGTTCTCTAGGATGTTAGCACGAGTTAAGTGACTAAAAGTCAAATTGGTTTCTATGCCATGGGAGGACAATATGAGGGCCTTTAATCTGCTTAAGGGCATCTTGAATCTCTGTGATGGGGACAAAAGAAGCAGCATTTACCAAACTAATTTGACCACGGAGCCCTACCTTCCTGCCCCGCTCCAAAAAAAAAAAATCTCACAACAAAATGTTTGAGGAGACAAACTTCAGGAAACCTGATTCCAGATGGTGCTGATTCCCCAAGGACATATCAACTTTTAGTATATAATTTTCGTACACACAGATACTTTGAAAATATTCAAGTAACTTCAAATCCCGGAGAGATACAGTTGGCTCATCTCTAATGAGCCAACTTTGAGATCCAAGGAATTGTCACATAACCAACAAGTACCCCCAGGAGCCACATAATTTCTGGAAGTGCCAATATCCCTTTTGGGCTCCCTCCCAGATTAGATGGGGTGTGAATAGCAAGACAAGAGGCAGGATGCAGTCCAGCGGACTTAGCTGCCAGTCAGCCTTCTCTGAGGCGCTCCAGGCTCCATTATTGGCATCGGTGATCGCTAGCCTGCCTTCTTCAGCTCTCTGAGGACAAGGTCTCTAGAACATTCAGCATATCCCTAGGTGAAGCTGAAAATGTTAAAATATCTACAGCAGATTCAAATGCTCAAAACTTACTGATTTAAAAATATTGTACAACATTCCTCTATCACATAGTTTGTCCCCCAAAGTCATTATAAACAAATATTGGAGGGAAATGAATACCATATCAGACAACTTATGACTTCAGGCTCCCCTTCAGCTCCTGCAAATGAACAGTAGAGCCAACAGAGCAGAGCCTCGTACAACACTGTCTAAAAGTCAAGCCACACACTGCCAGTATAATTCCATGTGGCAAAAGGGTTTAAGACTGTCCAAAAGAGGTAAGAAGAACTACAACAAATAGCATGGTAAAAATCCAAGTATCATTTTGCCCTCTGAATTTAGTTCTGCTTGACTCTCATCTCCCCTTTTCAAAATCTCCACCTCAACAAAAGGGTGTCTTGGCCCATTGCTTCTCTTCTTTCTTTAGTGCCAAGTCTTTTCCATAAAGCTTACCTGGCGCTGCCAGTGACATCCAAGCCATTCCCATAACCTACCACTTAAACAAACATGAACTATCCCATTGTAACCTGGGATTTCTATCTCAGAGCAAAAATTCCAGAGAGATGCGAAGAAAAAGGAAGGAAAATCAAAAGGTAGCAGATGCTGGTTTATCCCTAACTTGATAAGTTCCCAATTCCTTCCTCAATAAATTACTTTGTAGTTGGCCCAAAGTCTAAAGTTTAAACTTCTTAAACTTAAGTTTTAAACTTTAAAAAGATTTAAAATATTTTCCAATGTAACTCGAGCTCTAAAATAGCTGGTCTACAATAAAATGCTAGCTTCTAATGTGGGTTGAGTTGTAGTCAAATTGGGCCTAGGGTGTCTGTTTTCTGAGACATTGGCTGTGCATTCCTCCAGAAACAAACAGACAAACAAACAAACAGAAACCCCTTCATTCAACCAATGCTATTTCCCTTAACAATCTCTTGAGCAATCATTCACCATGACAAACGAGTATGTAACAAGAGAGTTGCTATGAAAATGATGAACTATGGTTTTCCATGATCATTCATTGGGGTGGCCCTGTTGAGCTGTCAAGAAAGAGAACTCCAATATGAACCTCACTTGACCCATTGCTAAACCTGAGCTTGGTGAGGAAGGTGGGCAAGAGAACAAACACAAAGTAATGCTGTGCACAGAACATATACTTGATATATTACTAGCCAACAGCTTGTATGAGTCCACACTTGCAGAGACTTCTCTACTTAGTCATCTGTCTGCCTCCTCGTGGCTGTACTGTGTACCAGCTTTCACCTTTGTATGGCACAGAAATCCTGACAGAAGATTAAGAAAACCCACTCCCTTTGTGATCATCAAGGCTTCTCCTAGAACATGTTCCCCAAGATGTGGCTCTGGACTGGCAAGAGTCGGATGTTGGAAAAGTGGCCGAGCCTCTTACCATCATGCATAAATTTAATTAGTGTCCTGTGTTTTATTAGATATGGATCTGTCTATGAGGTACAGACAGTTTCCTCTCCCTGTCGTTAAGGACTGTTAAATATAGGTAACTGTCAGCCAGCCATACCATTTTGGATGAAGGTAAGGATTGGCCAGGACAGGAAGGATGGATCGGCTCTGGTGGCCCTATCCAGGAAGAAACTGGGACCCACACAGGATTGAAACATCAGGAACCGGGCGAGGCTCCCAGGTGAAAGGCTCACTGTGCAGGTAGGACTCTGCCTCCTGGGAGAGGATGAGCCTGGAAAACTCTACTAACCATAATGAGGTGCCTCATGACAGCACGAGGTAAACAGTGAATGGAAGGGGAATCCGGTGTCCAGGACTTGGTGGATATCGGGATAGAAAGGGTGGGGGCTTAGAAGGACTCGGAGAAGGGGGAGCGATGGGGAAAGGAAAGGGACCATGGCTCTATACTGTATTTATGTCAGTTCCCTGCTTGGTCAACTTAGACCAGCTGGACTGAAGCCAGTGCCCAGCTTCTCAGAGGCAGTAGCTCTATTGTTTCTGAGGCGTGAAGGCTGCTTCCACCAGTGCGATGGGGGACACCAGGTCTGGTGGACTTTGAGCCACTGAGTGATATATCCATTTAACAATGCACAGTGAGCACCTACAGTGTGCTATCCTTGGTGCTGGTAACAGAGTGATGGACAAAACAAATGTGTCTGTCCTCCTAGCAAAAAAGACAGGGATTGCAAGCCTGATGGCTCGGGGTTGCAGGCCAGCATTTATATTTTATAGGGTGAGATGCATCACAAGAACAAAGGAAGAAAGGTGGCTGAAGAATTAACACCATCACCAACTCCCTTTTACCCTGTTGGTATGACTTGAGGTCATCAGTTGATCCCTAGGCCTCAGTTTCCTCATTTGTAAAATGAGGATTATAGTAGCTGCAGCTCATAGAATCATTGTGAGGATTTAATCAGATACTGTTTATACAAGCACCCAGCAGAGCACGCCATAAACAGGGGCCATTATCACTATCATGAGTATGAATGTTAATATTCACAGGACCCCCAAAGGCTCCCAACGGTGACGCTGAAATTAGCAGAGCTTCGGTAAACCCTGAGTAACCAATCCTGCAGAGCCCAAAGGCCCTTTAATAGCATTTTATTATTGGTGGTAGTTGTTGCTATTTGGAAGGGCCTATCTGAAGTTCTCTGTTCAGTGAGGCCTTTTGCAATGCAGGCACTAAAAGAGAAGACCAGTAGGACCTTGGAAGACTGAGCATCAAGCTACAGAAAAGTCTTTCCCTACAGAATTACACAGTTCATCATAGTAGATATTAGCCCCCTGCGGCTATTTAATTTTAAATTTAAATTAATTAAAGGTAAATAAAATTCCAATTTTAGTTCCTCAGTCTCACTAGACACATTTCAAGAGCTCCATAGCCACAAGGGGTCGGTGGCTACCACATTAGACACTACAGATACAGAACATTTCCATCATCGCAGAAAGTTCTTTACTCGGCACAATGAAAGTTCTGCCACATGCCCATAGGACATAAGTTCAACTTGTGGAAGCCTATGTAAATCTTTGCAGAAATGGACATCATCACAGGTATGCTACTAGGGTAATGCTGACGAAAATCCTCCTTCCTTTCACTAGGAATTCTTCCACCTCCACAAGCTGGGATTGGTGCTCCTTTTCCATGGTTTCCCCAGCATCTTCTATTCCCCGCCACATTAGCATGAAACACACTGTACCATGCTGACTTGTTTGCCTTTCTTCCCATGCTTGTCCTTGTCCCTTCCTTTGGGTATCCACTCCAGGCATGGCCTCAGTAATCCTGACTGACTCCCATGGTTCCAGATGACTGGCCTTACCCACCGTCCAAGTCCCCCTGTCTTCAGCATGTGGGCACGTGACCCAGACCAGACCTATCCTTGGTCTTTCATCCAAGCTGTTGAAACAGATGCTCTCTCTTCCCATGGGACCATAACTGAAAAATAATTCTGTAAGCCCACAGCCATGTTCCCCATCACGAGGAGATCACCTGCCAGTGAAACACATCAGAATAGAGGAAGGTGGAGATGAGAGATGAAAGGAGAAATTCAAAATCCAAATGACACTGCTGACTCCTGGAATCCATCTGTGCCTCAAAATAGCACACTCCCTGGATTTCAAGTTACATGAGGCAATGATGTGTTTCTGGCCGGTGTTGTTGTAACTGGGTTTCTGTCACTTGCCACCAAACTCCTTGATGAATAAAGGAGCTTCACAGGGCAGAGAGTGTCTATGTCTAGTTCATTTATCCTCAGGGCCTCACTCAGAGCTTAGAACAAAGCAAGAAGTCAAGATAGACATTTGTTAGAATAAAGAAGCATCCTTCTGCTTAGGACCATGCATGCTTATCACTGATTTATACTATTACGCCACTCTAAACATGGAAAGAGGCAATCTGAAAAGAAACCCATCCTAGCAAACGATGGCTGGCCATGGATCACTTTTCCAGTAGTCATGCATGTCCAGGAGACAAGAGATGTGGTCCTGTTCAGAACTAAACACTGACTGATCATATGACATTTACCAGGGCAGTGAAACCCCTATGGAAGACTGTGATTTATGTCTATATTAACATAGAAAACATTTTACAAAGTCAAAATTCTGCCACAAATGTCATTAAAAACTGTAATCATTTCCAAGTCAGCTGACTGATGAAAGCTTTGTACATAATCTCCTCTATTATATAAACCCTTTATGCGGGTTCCCTTTTGTTAGGAACTGAGTGTTTGTGGCCCCCTCCCCACTCATATGTTGAAGTCCTAACTCCCTATGTTATGGTATTAAGCAGTGTGGTCCTTGGCAGTTAATTAGGTTTAAATGAGGCCATGGGGTAAAGCCCCCATGATGGGATTTGTGCCCTTCTAGGAAAAGTAAGAAATATCAGAGCTTGCTCTCTCTACCATGTGAGCACTCAGGGAGACAGCGGCCATCAACAAGCCAGAAAGATGGGTCTCACCAAAAATCAAATCTACTGGCACCCTGATCTTGGACTTTCCAGCCTCCAAAACTCTGAGAAATAAATGTCTGTTGTTTAAACCACTCAGTCTATGATTTTGCTATGGCAGCCCACGATGACTAGTACACCTTCATTTTAAAATTTCCTCATGACCACTATTTTAGGACTTCCTGTTAGTGGAGACAACAGATAACCTGTGGTTTCTTATCTGCTCCACATTCATCCAAGTGCCACATGGTAAGATGGTAAGATGTTCTTTTGGCTTCCTCAGTGGATCAACCACCCACCATGCTCTAATTTCAGCGACATCTGCGTTACATTTACTCTCTGTTGAGTGGATCAAAGCAGATTGCAATTTGGTGACATTGGAACTTTAATAGACTGCTGTTTATTATAACATTATCTTTAATAAGATGCTTATTGCTTAAATTTCTGTGAACTCCAGAAGGAACCATGCATGTCCTGCTGAACACAGCTCTTGGGAAATGTTGAATAATCTGGCAAAGCAGGCTGGGCAGGCGAGTCTCAGGGGACAGATGCTGTGCACAGGGCAAACAGCTCCTCGGTGCGGAAGCTGGCAGTCCTGGTGCCTCAAAGTGGGAAGACATCAGGTGCCTAGCCTTACTTAATTAAAACATAAAAGACTCCACTTAATTGTTCCAAGATTATGCAGGTGGTTTTTTTTCTTTTATCCTTTTTTTTTAGGGTGAGCTTGTTAATTTCTACAGCTGTGTTATTGGCACAATTGCAGCCTCAAGTCCTGTTTTCACAACTTGTAAGCAAAATTAAAACTTCCCTTTTTAATTAAAATTCAAACCAAGCCAGAATTAAATTCCTACTGCAAAGTAGAGGCCTGGGAGGGCCCCAGAAGAAACACCTGTTCCATAGGCATGATGGCCAAACTCTGACAAATACAGTCATTTGAAGATGCTGCTAGTGGCCCTTAAGGATGGGTTGCTGACATCAGCGGTGCTTTGGCCATTTCAACTTCTTCTTCCAAGGGCACTCAGCTCTGGAGTGGGGAAACCCAAGTTCAAATTTTCCCTTTCTGATACCTGTTGGTCAGAATTTAACTCTGCCCAATTATGACTTGTTCCGCTCCCTGATTATAATAATAGTAACAGTAATAGGAATAAAAGCAAACTTTTGTCCAGAAAGATAAAATATGGTACGTTTCACACTCCAAGACCCCACTTTTGATGGCAACTCTATGAATTACTCTATTGAAAAACATGCTGAAACCACATACAGGTTCAAATGCCATGTGTATGTGGGCGCTCACACACACGCGTGCAAATGCCACATTGCCATTCCTGTCCTGCACCCTGACAATAGATTTAACAGTTTTTTCTTTAATTGAAGTATAGTTGACATGGCAATATTGTATTTGTTTCAGGTGTACAACATAGTGATTCAACATTTAAATACCTCACAAATGATCACCACATTACGTAGTACCCATGGGTCGCTGTACAAAATTATGTTGATACTACTGACTATATTTCCAATGCTGTACATTACATTCCCATGACTTATTTATTAAATAACTGGAAATCTGTACTTCTTAATCCCCTTCACCTATTTTGCCCATACCCCCTCCCCTTTGAACAACCATCAGTTTGATGTCCGTGTTTATAAGTCTGTTTCTGTTTAATTTTGTTTGTCCATTCCTTTTTGCTTTTTAGAAACTTTCATTTTCTCCTAAGGGAGGGGAGAAAATTTTTAACCTTGAACCCTAAAGGAAAATATTACAAGATCATTAATCTGAATCATGGTGCTTCATGCAGGATACTCACCTGGGTACTGCCTGAAAAAGCCCTTCGCACTTCCAAAGTATTGCCAAATGAGAGATGGGTCACGGTCGAAGTTATCTACAAAAACTTTGTTTAGAGATTCGGACCAATAAACCCCATTGACAATTGCTGGATCTGAAACAAAAGAGAGAGAGAAGAGGACTGTTACAAACCAACGTGAGAGAAAACCTGGCTGGCATCCCACATAGCTGGCAGTTATCAGCACGAGGCCCATCTTGCAGGAAGCTGTGAAGAAACAGACAGCTCCCGAAATGTTCAGCTCTTGGGAACCCCATACATTAGGCTTCCCTATCCTGCCTGAGCCCGTCCAGCCACCTCCGTTGATGGCTCCTGACTTGAAAGGCACATCCCTTTATTTTTAACTTTCCATCTCGCATAGCCCATAGTTCTCGAGAAAGCAGAGAGAGACCTTCTTAGCGCTATTTTCCACTTTCCCCCCTCCTGAGGCAGAACTCAGCATTAAAAACAGGAACAATGTGTTTTCTCTCACTGCAATTACCTCAGCCAACTAGCCTTGTTCCAACTTTCTCCACCTCAGGCTTAGAAGTTTGCCTAAAAAATAATAATAATAAGTAAATTGGAATTACGTAATTAAATCTACTTCTTTTGTTCAGCAGAGTGTGGGCTCCATGAGGGAAGAGACAGCCTGGCTTTGGTCTTCTGCTGGATTCCTTTGACCAGCACATGGCAGAAACTCCAAAAATGGATGGATTGCTGATAAGATGGATGGACGGATGAATCGATGGATGACGGGTGGATAGTGAAAACGGAAGGTTTTCCTCCAGATTCTAGACAAACAGCTTCCCCTTGGCAGCCCAAAGATAAGCTCTTGTCTTCTGTCCATAGATACGGATTAAGGGCACAGACACAGAGGGAGAATAAACAAGTAGTTCTCGCCCACTGGCGGAAGCAGGGCAGATCACTGAGGGGGCTCTGAGACTGTCCCCCCCTTTTTTTTTTAACCTCTGAAGCTCCTGTTTCAAAATGACGCCACATGAAGCAACGTTCCGTTCTAAGAGGAGAAATAATTGTCCAGTCCCAGGATGATGAGGGTAAGAACACCAGTAGGATGAGTATGTTCGTAATGAGAAAGAGCTGCAGGAGAAACCCGAGTCCTTCCTGTGGTGCAGGCACCGTGCGTTTTTTTATTTACCACAGCCCTCCAAGGCAGGTTGCCTTGCTACTCTCTGTGCTACACAAGTGGAAACTGAGTCCCAGGAGGTTAGGCTCTTTCCTAGAAGCTCCCCACTAGTAAGGGACAAAGCCTCCTCTCTGTGTTTTCCTCATTTGTAAAATGGGGATCATAGTGTCCACCTTAAAAGGCTGTTTGGAAGGTGAAACAAGTCGACAGAAAGGGACTAAATGGTAAAAGGCATTCCCAAAGCCCTCAGTTGAGTTATTCCACTGGCCTGGAGTTCCTGTGCCCTCAACAGTGTTCCTGTGGGGCTCTGAGTCAGAGCAATCCCACTGCGATATCCTTATTACAAAGATTCCTCCATTCTACACAGCTGAGGACACGAGGCGAGATTGGGTCACTCCAGTCCTCAAGCCTCATTGTAAGCCAATGAGCCAAATAATGCAAGAAATGTATATGTAAATTAGGTACACTGACAGAGAAATTCACTCTGGGCACGCCACCCCTCCTCCACACGGTCTGGCCATTGCCAGCTGGCTGCCCCCAAGGTGTTCATCTGGAGAGGTCTGCGGCAGAACCCACAAAATGGCTCCTGACCCAGCGGGCAGATGTGGCTGCTTGTCTTACTGTCTTATCTCTGACTACCTTATTTTTTCAGATCACTTACTCCGATTCAATAGGCCACTGGGATTCTGACGTTCATCTCAAGGGTAAATCCTCTAACTCCTGTGAACAAATAATAACCACATCATAGCCTGGGAGAGTGAAAATGACCAATTTAACCTTTTACCGCAAAGCAATTTTGAGAAAGACTTTATCTTCACAATCCTGGAAAATGGAGTCCTTTTATTGTTCCTGTCCAAGCTTGACAATAATTACTCTGGCTCACTCTCTCCTACAAAAGCCTCTTAAATTAATCCACAAAGATGCAAATACAATAGTGACACTGAAAAATCTATGGTTCTTGCCTCCTCTATCAATGGCCTCAACTATGTCAAATAAAAATCTTCCACAATTAGAAGCTAAAATTCCATTTTGCTAGGTCACTGTCTCAACATGTGAAGGAGTCAAACAGTTTCCAGTTAGACAATTATTTTTTCTTGAGTGTGGTTTCTTTGGGGGTAGTGAAAGACTGCCCATGACTCAAGGCGATACCGGAAACCTACGGTTTATCCCCTGGGGACCTGTAAGCACATTCAGAAATGCAAAAAGAATTGTGGTGGTCTGAGGATCATTTTTCCTGCTTCATTTGGACATCACATCTTGCTCTGAAATTATGCCTCTTCAAGAAAAGGGAGCTTCAATTACCTTAAGGCACGGTGAACTAGAGAAGTAGAATCACTGAGATATGATCTAGCTAAAATGGGGGCTGTGTCGCACACACCCATTTCATCAAATATTTGAAATAACACTTTTTCTGGCTTGTAAAATAATCACAGTATATTGACTTCACAAGCTTGCTAAGTAAGCAAATTAATAAAAGGGAAAATCTTAAATTGCCATCCATTTTTACTGTCTCTAAGAGATGAAAAAGAACCCCCTGCCCCAAACAGAAAAATGGTGACATTGTTAAGCGGCATGTTCATCTAAATGTTTAGGTTAAAAAAAAAAAAAAAGACTTAAGTTAAAAATAATTTTCCCAACATCACTCACTGTCAGAGAGTGGAAGTGAAGTAGCCCACAAAGCCAGTGCTTCCCACTGCACCCCATGTACCCAGGTCCCCAGCCCCTTCCACCATCTACTGAGGAGGAGGTGAACATTACATTGGGGTGTGGACCAGAACCCCAACCTAATGCTCCCTCTGTGTTTGCTGAGCAGATTTGCTTTCTTATGGTCACTTGTGAAAATGACAGCATCCTCCTAACAAGTAGGCTTACCTTTTTCCTTGTTTGTGCTTTGTTTCAAAATTTGTTTAATTTTGCTTCATTTAGGATTCTCCAAGAGTTTCACATTAGTCTCAGCTTCTACCTCCACCCTAATCTTCTTAGGGGTTTACAGTACTGTATTAGTTTCCTGTAGCTGCTATAACAAAATACCACAAACTGGGTGGCTTAAAACAACAGATTTATTCCAGAGGCCAGAGGTCCAAAATTAAAGTGTCAGCAGGATTGGTTCCTTCTGGAGGCTCTGAAGAAGAAGCTGTCCCCCGCCTCTCTCCTAGCTTCTGGTGGCCACCAGTAGTTCTTGATGCTTCTTGCCTTTCATTCCCATTTCTTCACTTGTCCTTTCTCCTCTGCGTGCCTCTGTGTCACATCTCCCTCTTCTTTTTCTTTGAAGAAATCAGTCATTGGATTTAAGGTCCACGCTAAATTCAAGATGATCTCTCTCAACATCTTTCACTCAATTACATCTGCAAAGATCCTATTTCCAAAATAGGTCATATTTGCAGGCTGTGCTGGCGGCCAACATTCAACACAGTATATGTACTTGTATTTTCTCAATTATCCTATATAATATACCCATATTTCCTGGTTTGTACGTATTCTTTTTAAAATCTGAGTTTAATAAATGCAGGCTTTTTGCCCTGTGAAGGCTGTTTAAAGCCCTTCTCCCTTTTCTTCTTTATGGGAACAATTCAGATTTTTATGTCTGCATTAGAATTTTATGAGCTTACCATTCTTCCTGACCTCTGTCAATGGGTCCTACCTGTAATGCATCAAGTTGGATTAAAATCATTTTGCTTAATGCCTAGTGTATGTGTCAATGCTCAGCTTTCTGTGCTCAACAAAGTGAACTCCACGTAACATGGTCATTTTTTCCAATGTTCCTGTCCATTCCACATCAAATTATTATTCATGTTGGTCAATATGAAGTCCAGGAATAGCAGTTCTGCTTCCCGCTTCCTCTACCTTCTGAGAGATTAAATTACCTCTGAGGCCAGTCAAAAATTTATCAGATGTTCAGCTCTTAGCAAAACAGACGACTAGCAGATGTTTAGAGAGTAAGAGTCCCACATCACCTTTGTGACCAATTTGCAATTTGTATCTGAAAAACATCTCACATATCCCTGATCTGTCTTTGTAATGTATCATATAACCTATCAAAAAATCACCTTTGTAGTTTCCTTCTTTCATTTCCACCCAAATAACTGCTCTCACCTGTGCTTTCCCCTCAGGTTGGTACTTTCCTACACGGGGGTCACCTGGTGTCACAGATGGCTAACATTCTCTCTGCACACTCCCTCTTATACATACTCACACAACTTTCCATTTTAGTTCTGCATATTTGAATGAGTAGCCCATCTTGTCATCATATTTCAGTCACTAATTCCATCCTCTTGAGTCCTGAGACAAGGAACCCCTTCAGTTCAAGCGAATTAATGGATGTAAGCACTTGGCACAGCAACTGGCACATACAAAATGCTCCCAAAATAGTGGCCGTGCATTAGTAAATGAATAAATAAGGTCCCAAGAACTCCCCACTTTCATCCCTGTTCTCTAAAGCAGGTGTCACTGAGGGGCACCCACATGTGGTCACGAATGAGTCTGGAACTCAGGCATTGGGGTTGGAGTTCTGGGCTTGAGACCTCATTCAGCAATATTAGTTACTGTTAGCTAATAGCCTTGGACTTGTGACTTAACTTCCCTGAGCCCAGTGATCTCATCTATAGAAGGAGATAGAACAGCCTTCCCTCAGAGGCTGCTGAGACAAGGCATGTAAGGTGCTCGGCAGCGGGAGGGGTTTATAACCATCAGCGGTACCTCACTAATAGCATGAAGTTCTGTGGTGATCCCCCAACCCCCAAACCAGAGCAGTCCAGCCGTCCTAGGACTATCCAGGTGAGGCTCTACCTAAGTCTCTTCCTCCTTTCCTCAAATTATCAGGGCAAGGCACTCTCGATAAGTCTTTCATTCATTTGTCCATTCAGTGAATATTATTGAGCACCTACTATATCAGGCATCAACAGTGACCCAACAGATCATGAAGCTGACATTTTAGTCTGAGCAGAAGAGACAATGGACAAATCAATGAGAATTCCAAATAGAAATGGCTGTGACAAAGACAATAAAAAGGGATGGCAGGCTTGAGGGAACTTGTGTGGAAAGGATGAAGGGGAGTAAACTCAAATTGGGTGGTTGAAGATGACCTGTTTGAGAAGAGAGCCAAATGCTAAGTAGGCAACAGCCCCCAAACGTCTAGGCAAACAAGAACATTCTAGGAAAGGGCAACAGCAGTTCAAAATCCCTGGGCCGAGAAGAAGCCAGTGTCTTGAGGAACAGCAAGTCAGAGAGTGTTGCTGGGGCCTTGCAGACAAGAGGGAGAGGTACAAGATGGGGCCCTGATGATGATTTTAGCAGATCAGCAAAGCTTCCTGACAAGCATGTGTTTTCTAAACGACACAGTCTGTGTTCCACTAGTGCCAAGGCTCATCACGCTTGTATTCATGGTTCCAAAATCAAGTTTCTTTTCTTCTGAAATCTACAGGGAGCATAGCCTACTTCCTCTTTCCAGGATACGCCCTTCAAGCAATCAGGATCTTCAGGCCTTAATACTTGAGTTTCTTCTCTAGACCTCAAAGTCATCTGATATGCAGTCCATCCTTTTTCTCAGTATTATTTACTCTCCAGTGAATTAGAAGCACCGCATTAATTTAAACTTGCCATTTTCTACCACAAAACATGGATCCATTTCTAGAGTTCGAGTGTACTTGGGCAATGATAGGCTAATATAGAATCACAAACTACTGTTACCCAAAAACCATTGTTGGAAGGAAAGGGACTGTGTCCAGGTTCAACTGGGTTATTGAAGTGTGCCCTTTACAAAGAAGGTGTTTACTGTCTTGAACAAGGCTGGACAAAGGATCTCTGGCTTTCCTAAAGGTCTTTGAAGGTCTGTGTCTCCTGAATATGAAATTACACCAAGCACAGGGAGAGGGCCTGAGTCCATACAGGAGTTTTCCTCAGCACTGCATGTTGGACCAGATTCAAGAGGAGAATGGCTGGATAGATTTCATGTCTCCCATTTCAGCAAGTAAATGACATCTCTTCCATTCATTCCAAATAGATTATAGATTAAATAATGAATAGTTTCAATGCTAATTACCAAGCACTTATATGTATTGGAAAATAGCCCTTAATGTGTGTTGAATTATAAAGTAGGCTTATTTGCCAAACATTTACCCTTCCTCTAAACTTAGTGATGTGCTAGATATTAAATGCAGGTTTTATATTTAATTCACTAAGCTGGAGCCAATTTCTGGCAGCCCTGGGATGGGAGGGGAGAGGAAGACTCATAATCCAAAGTTGAGCCACTCTTGATGGCAGTTGGGAATCAAAATGAGTGGTAAACACACACACCTACCAGTCTGGCAAATCCTAGTGGGTGTCCTAGGCTCTCTCAGCTGGGTGCCTCAGTGTGCTAGACTTTAGGGCAGCGGTTCTCAACCTTCTTAATGCCGCGACCCTTTAATACAGTTCCTCATGTTGTGGTGACCCCCAACCATAAAATTATTTTCGTTGCTACTCTATAACTGTAATTTTGCTACTGTTATGAATCATAATGTAAATATCTTTTTGTTTTCTGATGGTTTTGGGCAACCCCTGTGAAAGGGTCGATCGACCCCCAAAGGGGTCGCGACCCACAGGTTGAGAACCGCTGCTTTAGGGTTAATTCCCAGGTGAGATTTCATGGCAATGACTAAACTGTTTGTATGTTTGTTTGTTTGTTTGTTTGTTTTTTAATGCCTTAAATATATTATCTTTAAAGAGTCCTCTTCCCTGAGCAGACTTTAAATTTAGTGGAGAAACTTGCATTTCTTCCTCCTCGTCACTCCTTATTCTCCTGGAATAAACCATTCCCAAGTGTCTGTCAGAGACATTAAGGAGAAGACAATTATATAATAGAAATGAAAATGATGATGATAATGATGACAGCAACAATGCTAGCCCCAGAGGTTGCCATTCTGGGACACTGACATTGTGCCACACACTACGCAGGACCCTTTCCAGGCAGTTACCAACTACTCTTCCCAGCCCCACTTTACAGATGAGAAAGCTGGTCCTCGGAGCATTGAAGTCCATTGCCTGAGTACATCACCCTGCCTGAGGTAGAGGTTATCTAAATTCCTGTCCAAGCTAACAGAGGTCTTGGGCTCTATTTACTGCCTACCAGACAGTAAGGGGTAGTTGAATGGGGTAGCACTAAAGGTACAGTCTAGACACCAGGTAACAGGCAGCTCAAAGCAGGCTGTCTGTCCCAGATGTCAACAAATAAATTGGGTGGTCCCTGGAAGAGGGGCTGAGATTAGGTTTTGTTGGGCCCTGACACGGCAGCTCTGCACTTAATGCTTGGGACACGTGCTGAGTTGAAGGGGGCATGGTGGATGAAGTGCTGGGGGCCAATTCAGAGCCCTTCTGCAAAAGCCCCCTAACACATCCCCCTTGGGACCTCTGCTGCAAAACTGCTGGTGAGATTGTTTCATCACCAGCAGCATTTAGATTTGGGGTCTGCCTACAGAGGGGACATTGACAAGGCCTAAAATCTTGGATACAACACACTAGGGTGAAGATAAGCACATCTCAAGGGGCTTCTGACTGAAATGGCACTTGATAAACTGTAGGTAAGCAGCTATTCTCTACTGTAAACCCCCTTGTTCGATATGTGCTATTTCCCCACGAACTGAGTCTCCGTGCAGGTCTCTGACAGAAAAGCTGAAGAACCAGAACCTACCTCCTTCCCGAGGTTTTGCTCCGGTTAGAAAGGGGTAAGATTCATCTTGGACAGGTAAAGAGATGGGGTGACACAGTCACCATTTTCCCACCAGCAAGTACTAGAACATCAGCCTTGCAAGACCCTTGCTGTGGCTTCGTGGAACTCCGCACCCCGCTCTCAGATCTGGGCTAATCAATCCGGCTGCCCACGCTGCTCTGGAAGCATTGGTAGCCCCTGCGAACCCATCACGCACAGACAGCACCGCTGCCTGGTGCCTCAAGCTGCTCTGACCTGGCCCAGGATCCCTTTTCAAATCCTCTTCCTTTCCAGCTGCCAACATATACTCATGTCAGCACCCTGACCAGTCTCACCGAGGCTTTTCCTCTCTTCTAATTGTTTTATTTATCGTAGCTGTTACTGCTATCGTTGGACAACCCACTGAAAGGGTATGAATCCTGTCATATTTTCTAACATCCCCAGAAGCATTTAGCACCTGTACTAGATGTAGTATGCATTCATTCATTCATTCAGAAGATATTTGCTGAGCCCTTACTGGGTTGCCAGGCACTGAGATAGGATCTGGGGATGAAGCAGTGGGTATACCCAAACATGGTCTTTAGCCCAATGGGGCGTCCAGTCCATGGGAGAAGCAGAGAGACCAATAATGATCTAATTACATGTAAAATTACATTTGTAATTAGCACAAGAAGGGGCAGAACGTGATGCTAGGAAACATGTTCTTGGGGAAGGTCATCCTCACACAGTACTGATCAAGGTGGACTCTTCAGAGCAAACAGGATTAAAAGGGGGAGGGGGCAGAGTGTTCCTGAGAGCCAACTAGCTGCAAGTTTAAATGCTGGCAATTCAGAGACCAACAAGAAAGCTGAGGTGTGTGTGTGTGGGGGGGGTACTGGGGGCACCTAGCAAGGCCTTGAAGACCCCAGTCTGCAGTCTGTCCTCAGTCTCAATAGCAATGGAGGCCCCTGGAGGGTTGGAAGAGAGGGTAGGCACACACCTTTGCCATTTGGAGAGTAATCAAGCCACAGCAGGCAGGCCAGGTGGAGGGAGTGTGGGGAGGCTCCTGCAGTTGCTCTATGGGAACATAATGGTGCCTTGCACTGGGGTGGCAGAGTGAGAGAAGCCAGTGGCATCGAGAGAGGGCGTGCTGATCTGGGTTGTCATTCTGAAGGCAGACATTTATGCCAGGGCTAGAGGCTCTCCTGTGCATTGTCCCGGCGTCCCAGCAGGGCATCCGGAACAGCAGGGAGCCTGGAGGACCACGCTCCATCATGCACTGCGCGGGAGCTAGCTCACAGGCAGCTGGCGTGCTCCTTATGTAAAGCGGCGGCTGATGGCAAGAGAGAAGGTTTGTTCCCAAACAGCTGGATTGTCCCAGATTCGCTGACTAACACCAATTTCTCTGTAGTAACCGTCCTCGGAATGGACATCCCTCCCAGCCATTCTTGCAGTGCGTCTCTAATTCATAGGTCTTATTCATTAGCAGCATGAAAGAATAGAAGTGAGAAGAAAAAGAAATCCTTGACCACCCACATTTGGGTGTTGGAGCCCTTCAGCGAGGTTCTCTTGCTGGGTGCCGCCATGGGCCACACGGAGCTGCCCCGTGCCCTGCATTCTCCATCACGCTCACTGCTCCTGGGAAGGCTTACTATCTCTCAAGGATGAGGGGACCCAGATCTGGCAAGGGAAAGACCCCAGAGCCAGTGAGACATGGGCTGTCCTTTACCCGAGGTGTTCCTCGGAGGAGGGCTGTGCAGGGGATGGGGGATACAGGGTAGGAGGATAAGGGGTGGGCTGGGGCTCAGAGCCCCTGATCCCTGTGCCTCCATCCCAAACATGCTCTCCCTCAAAGTAAAGCCAAACAAATTCTTATCCATTTGGTCAAAAAGCACCTAAAAATATCCAGGTTAGTTGAAGGCTTGTTCTATGTTCCATTTGGGGGGAGCGGGGAACACAAAGAAGCAATTCCAGAGAAAATGGATGTTATGACAAGTCACATACAATAAAGAGCAACACCCACTTAGAGAATACACAGCTGTCATCGTTCGAGAAGAAGCCATTCCCGATTCTCAGAAAGTCTCCTCCCATTTCAACTCTTCAGGACAGAGAAAGAAATTGAGACAGTCCTTTCTCCCATCTTCCCGACAGGCCTGGCTCCCAGTAAAATAAGATTTTGTGAGTCTGCCATCTGCGCTGATGCTATCAGCTTTTTATTGATATTTAATATAAACACAGCCCCAAGGCTAGCAAGTACCTTGACAGGGTCTGAAATATAATTGCCAGGGAACTGTACAAATGCGTGTAGCAATTAAGGAGCTGTCAGGGATATTGCTGGTGTGAAGACACAGAGCTTGGGGCTGGACAAAGGAAGACGGTGCCGAGCAGGGAGGCCGGGGGAGCCGAGGGCTGCGGGCAGGGAACAGGGCAGCAGATTCACACATCACAAGTGCCGTGGGCTCAGAAATCACATGCAGTGAGATAAGTGAACTATGGACATTCAGAAAGGGAGACGGAGCCAAGTTTAACTATGCTGTTTGCTTTCAACACCTAAAGGCTGAGAGCTGACTCCCTTGCCACTGCTGTGAGATATATATTGTAGAGACAACATGCAGCCTTGAGTCTGGCTTTCCAGAGAAGCCTGGGTGAGGGGACGTGAGGGCAGATGGAAGGGAAAGGGGGCATGGAAAGGAATGTGCAGTCTGTACTGCTTTAAAGAGCTGTCACAGTGGTACCAGCATGAAAAACTGGCTTGTGGGTGAGAAAGACGAGGTGAAAGGGGATGAAAAGGAAGTTTTGAGTTGGGAAGAAGGATGCACCAGCTTGGGGACAAGATCCAACAGGAGGGTGATCTGAGGTGAGCCTGTGGAGTGCCTCTGTGCCAAGTTCCCGTTGATACCCATACCAATGCTGTTATTGATTTAATGGGCGATGAAGTGGTGGTGGGGATGGAATGGGATGGGTGTGGTGATGGAGGTGTAGACACCATCTCCTCCCTGTACCAGGGTCTGCTGTCTTCTCTGAGATGCCCGGAGCCTTGGTTTTTGTGACTGGAAGAAGTGGAGTGAGAAAAGGAGTGTTATCTAATGAATGGCCTGGGTTTGGGGACCAGAATGACCAGGTCTAATAAGAAGGTCTCTGCACCTTAATTTGCTTTTCAGTTCCTATGAGGGGAGCACCCCTTTTCAAATGGAATGCTACTGCCAGAGATCAGGGCTACCAATAGCCAACAGCATAGTAAAATAAAGAAATCTGGATTTCTTCTTTCTTGAAGGAAAGGAATGGATGGAAAGAGGCTCATGCCCTGCCCTCACCCCCTCCAAATACACATACACACACACACACACACACACACACACACACACACACACACACATTCCACAGCCCATCCTAGGTAACTGCTTTCAAGTAGCACACAAAGAAACCTTTAAAGTCTTTACTAGTTATGTATTTCATGATGTTAGAGAAATTTTAACCAACACACCCACACTCAGATTATTGTGCAGAATGACGCTAAATTTATTTAGGTAACAAAATGAGTGTATTAATTTAAAGAAAAGCATTAAGTAATTACACAGGTGTTGAGCAGAAACAGATGAAGTCATAAGCGTGGCCCATGAGTGACAGGCTGGGGAAACGCAGCTCCAATGGCTCCAAGCAGCGACACGCATCATCTCTCCCCCAGTTTCCCTCCCAGGTAACTCACACCAAAACCTTAACAGCATCTAGACCACTGAGTGGAGTGGCAGGTGACATAGGAAGCTGTTCCTTGTATAAAGAAAACCGTGTATTTTCCTTGAACAAAATCCTCTATGTCTTCCTGCCCTGAAACTGACAAACTCCTGAAGCCATTCAGCCCGAAGAATATGAAAACGTAGGCGTGGTCACCCAGCAAAGCGCATTTCTAGCTCTACACCCCTAGGAGCGTGTCAGCAGAAGTCAGAAGTAGGACTGAGAAAGTACAGAAAGATGCTCTCAGAAGCAGACAATGTTCTCTGCAAGTAAACAGCAGGGAAGATCCGCCCTCTCACAGACCTCCGGGGAGGAAGCCAATTTCGTGCTGAGGTGGTTTTGATGGATAAGGCACCAGGGGAGTGGGTTCACATGGCTAGAACACTATAAGGATTTGCTTTTGATGCCCAATTTCATGTGAATATCTACAGGTCGTAAACCCCTCTGGATTGTATCACTGGATGTTCCAACTGCTCCCAAAAAGCATGCTACACACTAGGAATAATGCCAGCTTCTAATAATATTGGCCAAGAACTATTAACAAGGAGGCTCCAGCCATCTTTCCACCAGACCTCACTCACCCTACGAATTCTTTTATCAACTATTTCTTTGGCTTGTTGGAACGATAGCAGTTGGGCCAAATTAATTGAGACCAAATGATTGTATTTATGGATCTTCAGTAGCTGGTGCACCCTCATTCCTGAGTGGCAGGGACCAGTGCTCAAAGAACCCTCCTTTTGTCACATGAAAATGGCTCATGAAAAATCAAAGGGGATAGGTTCAATTCTATGAAGTGATAAATAACTGGGATGCCCTCACAATTTATCATCTAAACTGGATCACTTGGTGGGGGTGTCTTTTTATTACTATATAGGGAAAACCACTGTAAAATGGGTCCTTCCTCAGCAAACCAGAATGGATGGGCACCCCATTTATAACTCACCCTATTCCACGGGGCATGGAACTGACTGGTTGGTTGATTGATTGATTGATTGACTGTTTGACTGATTGACTGATTGTGTGTGTGTGTGTGTGTGTGTGTGTGTGTGTGTGTTGATCTCGGATATGATCATGACATTCAGTAGGTTGGTTAACCAAAAAGGATTAGAACACAGAGTCATTTTAAAAATAACACATCAAATGCCTTCTTTTAACACTTATTACCAATTATTACCTTTTAACACTTAGGACCATGGCCTTTTGAGTGGTGTGCTAGCTGTGGGCATTCAGCATGCTCTACTATTTTATTCATGGGGGAAAAAACAGAGAACATTAATTAATCCATTAAATTGCTCAACTGGAGGCTACTTAAGAGTTTCTACTGTAATTATGTCAATGCAGCCTCTACTTCTTCAAGTTGGGGATCTGTCCAATTTAAGGAACCAAACACCATACTCAAAATGCCTTAAAAAATACTGGACCATAGAATCAAGAAGATGAGGGGTAGGAAAAGATAGATTGATCCATAGATTACCAATGATTTCACCAAGGCTTTGGCTTTCATCTTTCTTTCTACTGTGTATCCTCCTGGGTTGGCTCCATCTTCAGACCCTTCCTCACACATATCCTGGCCTTTCACGCTACAGCCCTCACCACAGCATCTGCAGCCTTTCTCCTTACAGGGTCACAAAGTTACTGCAGCATTTACAGTTATCAATCTTATCTCCACGCTTCTCAGGGTTAGAATGTGAGATCTTCAAATATTTCCTTACTTTTCATTGACTTTGACCATCCAAGAACTAGTCAGCACAGGAAAGGAATGGGGCATGCTGATCAATTGGCTTTAACATGTTAAGCCCCGAATTCTGAAAGAATTCAGGGTGCCACTAGGGGGAAGAGGAGGTAAAGTGGAAAACTATAAACATTTTCAAGTTTCCAGTATGGTTATAAACACCAGTAGAGTCACCTCAGAGGCCACGAAACCCATATGACTCAGGATTTTGCCAAGCACTAACTCAGTTAAAGAATTTAAATTTGGCAAAATCATTCCCCAAGTGAAGCATTTCCATACCATACTGCTGTACAAGAAAGATGTTTAACATCTATCTGTCATTTCATGACAGGTAGAAGGAACTTTATCAAGGAGAGTTTAACGTAAAAGACAGATCACCGGGGATGCAAAGAAAAAAATCAAAGAAGAGAGAAAAAAGTGCTTCATGGTAAATAATGCTGCAAGTCCAGCAGATTACATGCTACAAATAACAATGGAAAAGAAAAAAATGTTACTGCTACTAAAATAAAACCAACCAGGATATACACATTTAACAAGAACTGTACCAAGAGAGAAGAAGCCAACTGCTACAGAAATGATGTACGACAAGGACAGGCCTTCAGAAATGAAAGTTGAGCTCCAAAAATGTTCAAGGACAGAGCTATTTACAAATTATAGCTGGAATTGCTTAAATAAGGGAATGCTTTTAAATCTATGTTTAAGAAATCTTTTCTCAAAAAATTTAGTAGTCTAAAAGTTATTATTTTCATATTTGTAGAAATAAACTTATTCAGAAAGATCTAGCAATAAAGACGGTAAAACTTTTATATTATGATGGTGGTATGATTAAATAGTTTGGAACATATTTTAAACTGCCAGAAAAACAGAGTACCTCAAAACTCCAGTAACATTTCAGAGACCTAACACATCTGATGACTAATTTTATGACCATGGCTAACTAGAAATAAGACAAGCCATCTATGCAGCTAGTTTCCAATTAAGCTTTTTTATTTAATCTGCCATGATTTCACTCTTTGGTCTGTTTGATTAGTTTTAAATAGTTTGGTTCTATTTTGTATGTGAATTAAAGGTCATATAAATTTAAAGTTGCTGCTATTTTGATAGTACTTATATAATCAGAATATAAAGAAATGTTTAAAAGAACTGAAAGCTATGCTACTCACGGAATGTCCAAAGCAAGGACCGTCCATGATGCCAGGTCAAAGTTTACAAGATCAAAATAATGAAGGTTAGGATGGCCACTGTGAGGTCAGGAGACGGGCAGACTCAACAATAACAAGACCAAAAGATGCCAACAGAAGATAATAAGCTTGTTTCAAAACAATAGGCCATCATACAAGGTAATATTTAAGAGAGAACATATTACTTAAAAAAGATATTTAACTTTTAGTTGTTCAATATTTGTTCTCTAAGACATATTATGCATTTACCATGTATATATGGAGATCTTATCTCTTACAATTGAATTAGGCATAAGCATGGTTAATTAGCATATGGAATCAGTATAAATTCATACCAGAAGGTCAATCCAATCCTCTTGATTAATGTAAAGTCTATTTAAGAAGAAAAGGGAAGAAAAGAAGGACAAGAAAAAAATGGGCCCTTTCGTCTTGAAAGTAGTTGACTGCAGCGCAATGAGGGGTACAAAAAAATTAATAACTTTCTGAATCCTTAACTTTCTCCAGACATTGTCTTTAAAACAAGAAACAAAGTTCAAATGTTTAAAATCTCTCCAAAACTATTAGCAAAAACAATATGGAAATATATAACAGATGCACAAAGGCATCTTGGGATGAATATATTAAGGACCCACAACTGCAAATTCTAAAATCTATTTAATTGTGCCAAAGAGAAACATAAGAAAGACCTTTTGATAAACAAAATGCAGACAGTATTTCAAAAAACAACAAAAAACATCTTGAGATCTTGAGCCAAGTACTACTCCTCAGTTGGGTATTTCAAACTCAGACTGGATCACCAAAACGGGTCATGCTGTCACACTGGCCACCTTTGAGGACAGTGACAGGAGGCCAGCCTTGGCCCTCTGTAGTAAGAGAGTGGAATAATAAATGTATTCTGCAAAAAGCTTCCACTGGGGCCTTTTATCTTGAATCAAACATAGAACTCTGTTTTGGGGGGAGAAAGTGCAAATCACGCTCTTAAAATAGCTTTAGTCTTTCCCTTAAAAAAAAAACAAAACATCATTTAATTAACAAAAATATCCTTAATATTTGAAAAAATTAAATAATCAGAAAAAATTAAAATCACCCAAATCCCATCAATAACTACTGCTAACATCCTGACATAAAACTATCTCTTCCCTTCTCCGTCTATGGTTAGATATTTTGTTTGTACTAAAATGGAATTGTGATGTATGCACTTCTATGTAACCTAAACCCTCCCGTTTTGTTCCATTTATCAATTTCCCAAGCCACATACATCTCCCTCATCTGTAACAGCAGTAAAGCATTTATTTCCAGTGGGGAGACATACAGGAGGCCGTTTTCATGACTGGCATCTTTAGTGCCAGGGATTTGCTTTCAAGTAAATAAATACAACTTCCTCACAAGTGTAAGGAGAAAAATGGTGGTGAACTGAGAAACAATGCCTGTGTCTTCTCTACAGAAATGTACACAAGCCAGCTCACTATTTTCAACATGTCACAAAATAATCCCCCGACCTCTTTCTTACCCATCTTTCTCCTATAATAAAAATAGCATCACTATTTTAAATTTTCATTAAGAAATACTTTCAGACTTTAAAACACATCCAAAAGTTGTAAGAAAAAGAAAAAAAATTATATATCCTTCGCCTAGTTTCCCAAATGTTAACCTCTTACTTAACCACAGTCCAATAATCAAAACCACAACACTAACATTAATACAATACTAGCATCTAATCTACAGATCTCATTTAAATGTCATCAACTACTCCACCAACATCCTTTGTCTGGACCTAATCCAGGATCACACATGACATTAGATGTCCTGTGTCTTTAGTCTCCTGTAATTCAGGGCAGTTCCTCAGTCTTCGTCTCTCAGGCCCTTGATGCTTTCCACTTCCCCACGTGGTCCTGTATGAAGGCGACTTGAGACACTTGTCTTAACAGGACTCAGAAGAGCCCTGGAGAGTGTGTTAGGTTCCTAGGGCTGCCATAACAAATGAAAACTAACTGGGGGGCTTAAAACAACAGAATTCCATTCTCCCTCAGTTCCGGAGGCCAGAAGTCTGAAAGCAAGGTGTCAGCAGTACTGGTTTCTTCCGGAGGCTCTGGGAGGCAAACTGTCCCGATGCCTCTCTGATACATTCTGGTGGTTGCTGGCAATCCTTGGCATTCCTTGGCTTGTCTACACACAACTCCAATCTCTACCTCTATGTGCATGGCCTTCCTCCCTGGGTGTCTCTGTGGCCTTCCCCTATTCTTATAAAGATGCCTGTCATTGCATTTAGGGCTCACCCTAAAATCTAGGATGATCTCATCTTGAGATCCTTAACTAATTACATCTGCAAAGACTCTATTTCCAAATAAGGTCACTCATGATCTGAGATTCCGAGTGAATATCGATTTTGGAAGGGAACCTTAATTCAACCCACTACGATGTCCTTCGGTTAAGTTGTTTTTAAATGCATATTGTTTGAACAATAATATACATTATTGTTAATGAGTCCTGTTAGACAATTTCTCACATTACCTTAATATGAGACAGCCTAAGCAGGTGAGAAGGGGCATTTTATTTGTTAGATTAGCATCAAACAAACTCAAAACCCCCCTCGTATCTTGAGGGAAGATAATGGCAAATTATATTTAGTTTTACATTTGGTATTTCAATTCTCAATACAACTCAGCAGCGGCTTCACCATTCGCTGCTGTTTCTTACTCTAGGTGGAAATGTAGCTTGGCTGGATGGGGCATGGCTGAGTGTGACATGATAGTGAAAGAGGCAGGCACAGCCACAGCCCTGGGCCTGGGTCATAGAAAAGGCATGAGTGGTCTCCACCACAGACCTCTGCACTAACAGGGATGTCACCACAGTTCCTGACCAGGTCAGGAAAATGGCTGAGGTGCTGCCTGTCATTGGTCTGTTGATTAGGGGAAAATGTAAACACTTTTGCCCAGGAAGCCATCAGGAGTTTGCAGCTGCTTTGGAATTGGATGCTCTTGTGAGAAGTCATTATTTCCAAGCTCTGCCTCACAGGCCAAGTGAAAAGGACAATTGGGACAATCACCATGTTCAACAGCCTGGCCGCCCCTCCATTAGAGAAGGAGATGAGGTTTGCTCGGCAGGATTCATTCTCTGCAGAAATCCACGAGGGGAGAGACAGCAGCTTGTCCTTTCCAAGAGGACTGCAAATTGAATCGGTGGTAATTTCACTACTAGCCACAGGATTTCTGGGCTGAGTAAAATAAAGGTGGTTAATCTCTTCCAGCACAGCGGCAGAGCCCGCTCCACAGCAGGCTCTCATACTTGGTCCTGAGAAGCCTGGCCACAAACAGGATGACGCTGAGATCGCTCTCCAGCACATTCATCAATCTCACAGTGTAACATTTTTTTCTTCGCAATTTCCTTAATCAAGCAGAGGAGACCGCTCGTGCTCACAATGTGGGAGCTGCCTGGCTCAGCCTCAAGTTTACCAATTTCGAAAAGATAAGGCTTTGAAAAAAGACAAATATTCAAAGCACGCACACACTGTTAACCTATGTAAGCACCATCATACACATGTGTCCACATGGAGGTTAATTTGGATTGAAATGTCTTTGGTTTGGGAAGGCACCGCAGAGGAAGGCAAAGAGATCTGAGTTTTCAGATGGAAATAGGTGCACACCACACAAATGCCCAGGTAGCAAAAAAAATCATTCACATGCATTGCACATCTCTCTCTCTCTCTCTCTCTCTCTCTCTCTCT
>NW_017732724.1:177890-185132 GCF_001890085.2 Hipposideros armiger
ACATACACACTCAAACTACAACAGAATATAAACAATATTGATGGTCCTGGAAAAGGCACCATAACCTGTTCCCTGAGCTTTATTTGAATAGAAATTAACACAAGAAAAGAGAAAAATGGCTCAATTTCAAAAGCACATCTCCCTAAAAACAAGGGCGTGTATGCAGCACTTTCTGTTTGCCTGGCTGAGCCCTTTTTGTGATTTGGCTCACCTTATCCTTCATAACATAGGTCCTCTGTGCACATTTACAAACAGAGGCTGGGGCGATGGAGAGCAGAAGTGATCTGCACAAGGCGCCACCTTTGAAAAGGTAGCCGAACCTGAATAGTCAACAAGTATCAAGTACTGCTGATGTGCCAGGAATTATTCTAAGACGTTCATGTAGAGTAACACATTCGATTCTCAAAACAACTCTGGGGAGGATGAATGTAACCCCCTTTTTACAGATGGGGCAACTGAGCTTAAGCTGCTGAGTAACGTGTCCAAGGTCACACAGTCAGCAGCAGAGCCACTAGGTAGATCTCCTTGACCACATTTTATCAACAGAAACCAGTGCAGAGAGAATAAGTACACTATCATGTCACATTTCCAAAATTTCAAACTAAAGATAAATTCATAGCTTCAGACTGTGGGTCCTTCAGGGCAAACAAAAGCACCAGCCTTAAGAGGGTGGGCCTGGGGTCTCACATCCACACGCGGGTGCGCCGTGAACAGAACCAGCTGGGGCCCCTGAGAATTCTGTGTGTCTTTGTATGATGGCCAAGGGGAAGGAAAACAGAGTGGTACGAATGACCCCCCATAACTCAGGACCCTGGCTCAGTCAGTGAGGATGAGGGTGGTCTTCCCTGGAGGGAGCAGCAACGAACAGCCTGAAACTTGGCGTCCTCTCTCCCTGTTCTCCTGAATCCTCAAAGCCCCTATGCGTTGTCAGAAGGGGAGCCTAGTTCAGGCGGCCTGAGAATAAGGCTGCACCAAGGCCAGCATGCTCCTTCCTCAGCTGTGAGAGGCTGTCCTAACGCAGATCCCTCCACTAATGAATGGGGACTCCTTGAAGGGTTGCTGAGAGGAGGGCGAGGGAAGAGGAACTGAAAAAAAACTGCTGAGTGTCCTGGGGATGGATACATGGTATAGTAGTCTTTCATTCATTGATGGATGAGTTGGGATTGGTGTCCACCCACATCATCTAAGTTGCCCCAAATGTTGCTCTAAGTCAGGCATCTTGGGGTACTGAAGAGCAGTGGCAGTGCCAGCAAATCCTTAAATAATCTGAAAGGCCCAGGGAGGGATGTGACTTGTCCAAAGCCAGTTGTCAGCAGGTCTAACACCAGAGCCCAAGTCACCTCCTGGGTTCCACTCCCCCAGTGGACACATGGTGGCCACATAGCTTGGCTGGATGGGGCATGCCTGAAATGATAGTAAACGAGGAGGGCACAGCCACAGCCCTGGGCCAAGGTCACAGAAAAGGCATGAGTGGCCTCCACCACAGACCTCTGCACTAACGGAGATGTCACAGCAGTTACTGATCAGGCCTGGAAAATGGCTGAGGTGCTGCCTCCCAGCTCAGGTTTGTCACCCTGCAGTCAGCAGCCGCCATTCTTTCTAAATGCTCTCTGTCACAGTCTGCTCTGGTGCTGCCTAACCATGGGGAGAGGGGACCTCGCATCAAACAGCCGGAGTTCAAATTCCCACTTGACTGGCCCAGTGCCCTTAACCTGTTATACCTGTACGAGCACCCGAGTCCCTGCACGACAGGCATACTTCTCCCCACTGGAACCGTGAGCACCAGGGGGCTACTCGAGGAGGAGTGCTCAGCCTAGGGCCTGTGGCAGGCTCTCAAGACACAATTGCTGCTGTTATTCTCTAACTTCTGAGGCAGCTGAAGACGTGACCTACACTCCTTGTGGAGATAAGTGCTGCACATTTATCTTCCTATTGGGAGATGCAAGCCGAGGGCAGAGCTGATTGCCAGTGACCGGGTTACCAAGGAGACTTGAGAAAGAGCGAAGATGCTGGGTGGGGATGGGTGAAGCTTCGCTGTGTGGCGTGAGGTGTACTCTTCCCCGTGAGGCGTCAAAGGCTTGCTCTCGGAGGAGCTCTTACCAGGGCTGTGGGGAAGCCCGGACTTGGCCTCCAGGTGGGCGGAGCACATCCTAAGGAGCCTGGCCATGTGACTTGTTACGGATGTTGCCATATATTGTCCGCCATCTTAGAACCATTGAGAAGCTGAGACTTGGCCCAGGAGCCAGGCAAGCGTGGTGTGAGGCATGCACACTCTCAAAAAGCCTCTCTGGAAAGAGTCCCTTCACAGGACTTTGTGCTCTAGACCACATTTTGAGATTCCAGAACCAAGGCTGGCGAAAGGGCTTGGGGAGGGAGTGGGCGGGGCGCCGGAGGATCCATTTGCTGAGCGCTTACACGTGATGGTAAGTGCTTCCAATACAGTATCACGAAGCAACTGCCTCGTTTGGATGTATGCATTTCTGTATGTGTCGACTTGTTTATTTGCCATTTCCCTAGGAGGCTGGAAACTCCATGACAGCAGAGAACCATGGTCATTATACGTCCATGGTCATTATTGTTCGTGGAGAACGCATACACATCGCGAAGACTGCGATGTACATCCAGACAAAGCAGGGCAAAGCCAGGGCCTGAATGACTTACGAAGCCACTTTTAGAGTCAGGCAGCATATTGCTTACCTAGACAGAGAAAGGAAGCCACAGCGCCACTCAGCTCCCTGAGGTTCTTGTCCCACATGACAAAAGGAATGACACGAAACCAAAGGGGCCAGGTGACTGCCATACAAGCTGGGTGACATTCTGTTGCCCAGGAGCCAAATCTAGATTGCAGCTAAGCAGTTTTATATCCTGCAGCTCCATTCTGAGGGGTGCAGGGCAGAGAGCCCCACCCCTCATCAGAACCCAGGATGAGATGGGAACTGTCTCATGACAGCCTCCCAAGGAAGGGACCCCCCAGCAGTTCCTTACAAGTCATTGACTCTTTCCTGTCCAGGAGGATCTCAGGCGTCCAACCCAGGCTCAGCTTCACTTTGACTCAAGCCTTTGCCTAAGCAGTCGATCTGGAGCCAATCAAAGTCTCCAGGGCATCCTGGCAGAACTGGTCCTGGCAAGGGCATGACACACAGCAAGTATTCAATAAATGGTTGTTAAATACTCGTAAGTGGCTCCTATGAGGTGGTGCTATTAACACCCCCATTTACAGAGGGCAGGGGAGGGATGGTATAGGGGTGCAGTAATCCCCCTAAGGTCGCACAGCTTGACAATGAGAATGAGCAAAGATCTAACCATACCCTCAAGTACCAGAGCCCACTTCCTGCCCACCACACGCTAGGTCTCTTCACTAGGAGCCAAAGTGTGAATGTTCCAGAATGAGTTAGCCCTACACACTCCCACGTCCTGACCAGAAACTCTTCATAGGTGCGGACCCACACACTAGCATCCCTGTCCCTCTCTCCCTCTCTCCCTCCCTCCCTCTCTCCCTTCCTCAATCTCTCTCTCTCTCTGACTCAATTTCTTCATCTGCAAAATAAGGATAATAATACTGAGCTGATAGAATGGGGAGAAGGTTATTACTATTATCAAGTCATACCACTTATTGAACATTTATTAATACGTGTCAGTTTCTTCGGGGCCTAGCGCTATGTCTCTCTCACCGAGGCATGGTGTGACAGCCCCATTTCACAGGTGAGTGAGATTAAGTGACGTGTCCAGAGTTAACACAGCACTGGGCACTGTGAACACTCCATGCATGGCAGCTGCTCTTGTAATAGTACTACTCTTACTACTGCTACGAAGAACAGAACAGGCTTCGGCTATTCTGTGAGAGTGAGAGAAAAATGAAAGAAGAAGAAACAGAGGCAGGAAGCTGGGAAGATCATTTTGATAAATGCCCGGGGTCCTCCTCTGGTCCTGCTCTCCGCCAGGATTTCTCCCCAGCACATGGCACTGTGGGCCGGCTCAAGGCCAGCCTGCGCACCAGCCTCCCACCCTAACTTGGCTCACAGAGCAGCAGCAAAGTGGGCCATGGAAACATGAGTGACATGGGGACATTTGGTCACCCTGTGAAGAACACACTCGCTCAGTACTGGTCTGCTGGCATGGCTGGTTTCTGGAGAAGTTTCAATCAGGGGAGCATGGGCGATGCCGAGCGGGTGGCTCCAAATGGCCCTTGAGATTGTTCGGCTCGTTTTCTGCTTATGTCAGTTCATACGGAAACGGAAAGGGGTCCAGCCGAATCAAATAAAATTCTGAACGCACTCACAAGACCTTAAAAATTACGCTCACTGCAGAAAATCCAGAAAGTACAGACAGGGACAGAGGAGAAAATTAAAGCCACCCATAATCTGATGGTCATCGTGACACTGGGAATGCCCACCTAGCCTACCACCGCCAACCCCACTGCCTACAACATGCCATGTGGGCGTGCAGCATGCCGACATCAGCTTGGTGATTTTCTGTTAGGATGAGAGGGAGAAGCTGGAAACTGGACGTTTTTAATAACTTTTTTTCTGCTCTAGGGTAATTCAAGTGGAAAGCCCACATTTTTAGATGGAATACATAAAGCAAAGCCGCAGACACTCATGTGTAAATAGCTCTCAGCAATGCCATCGCCGAGAGATTCTCTAGAAGTCGAAACTTTAAATTTTCCAACAAATAACCTTTCAGTCCCTTTTATTTCGGCCGTTCTACCTGGTGGCCACTTCATCTGTTCTCCAGACAAGAATGAGTTCAGAGGTGACACTGACAAATTGACCAGCAGAAGTCTGGTCACACCAGACATCACTCAGCATCCTGACAGGTGACCTGTCTACCTCGAAGCTTCTACTTTTAGCTGGGCAGTGAGGCCTGACATGAATCCTCCTTGAGCCTGTTCACCAGCTCAGACACAGCCTGCCATCATATATTCTTTCAACACACAGTCGGCCGCGCAAAGTGACACCTCAATAATTATTCATAATTGGAGCTATCCATATTCCTGCTACCCAACAACCACCATTATCAGAAATGTAAATCAAGGAAGGATATGGCAGCTTAGCATTGGCATGAAACCAAAGGAGGCAGCAGGGACAGGGAATAAAAACAGAAGTCATGTTTTAACCTGAATCCTCACAAAGCCCCAAATGAAATATTAACATTGTGATAATGAAAAACTTATGTTTTTATAAAATAGAATTTTAAAGTTTTGAATCTAGGAGGTGAAAGAAAGTGGGAATTGTAATACAGATGGGCACTTGAATGTTTGTTCATTGAAGTATTTCTTAGAACTTGCCTTATGTAAGGCACTATTTGAAAGCAGTGACTGTCAAATTTTAAAGTGTCAGAGTCAGTTGGGGAACTTGTAAAACACAGGTTGCTGCCCCAACCCCACCCCACCCCACCTCACCTACCCCGGAGTACCTGATTCAATGGACCTGGAGAAGGACAGCATTTTTGAAAAGAAGATGATCAGAGAAGGCATCTCTGAGGAAGTGACATTCAAACACACAAAGTGAATGAACGGAGTGAGAGGGAGCCATGCAAAATCAGAGGCAAAGGCATTCCAGACAAAGGAGCATCTCCTGAGAAGAACCAGAGTGCCCCCGAACGCCAAGACCAGTCTAAACAGAGCAGAGAGATCATGGGAGGGGATGAGTTCTCATTAGGAGGGAAGGAGGGTTAGATTGGTACAATTTTTTATGGGGAAGTGATGAATGGAGAAATTACATGATCTGACTCGTGTTTTTAAAAGAGTCCCTTGGCTATTATGAGGTGGGGAAGACAAAGATGGAAGCAAAAAGACCAGAGTTAGGAGGCAATTAGAGAAGATGGCAGCTTGGAGCACCAGCTTTGGTGGTTACCAGCAGATCTGGCAAGGAGGGATGGGATTAGCAGGTGTCCAGCAGGAGGAGCAGACAGGCTTCCTATGGGATGGGGTGTGGGTGTTAGGGGGAAAAGGGCTCAAGGGTGACCACAGTGTTTGGTCTTGGGTTTATTGGGGGTGGGGGCAGCAGGTGGAAATAAAACATTTATTTGGAAACATTCTCAAGCCTACAAAAAAGCTACAAGACTAAAAATAGCATAAATGACACCTGTAAAGCCTTCTAGATTTTAATACTTCATACCATTTACTTTACATTTTGCACTCTCTCTCTCTCTCTCTCTCTCTACACACACACACACACATACACACACACACTCACTCACAATTTTCCTTTCCAGACCACTTGAGAGCAAGCCACACATACCATGGTCCTTCCTCCTTAAATTCCTCAGAATTACAATGTTTCTACCTATATGTCCAGTTGTACTTATGCACCATCTCTTTTGAGTGGTCAATAGAAACACATCAGCCCATGATAACACCTAGATAGGAACCAGAACAATCAGAATAATGCAAGAAAGTCAGTAAGCCCTGGGTTGCATGATTCCACCAGCAAGTTGTGCATGAGCTCCAAGAAGGTCTGCAGGATGTGGGAAACTTTTAGGAACGTGGCAGAGCCCAAAATGGGGCTCAGTGGCTTTGAAAGTGGATGGGGTTTAGACAGACATGATTCAATTGGGGGCAGGCAGTCTGCATGGAACGTGAGGAGAAAATGAGAATGGAATACACAGTGACAAACAGAAGGCCACCCTGTACTGGCAGGAGCTTGGCGGCGGGGGTAGAAAATGAGGTCAGAATGGGCACATCAGAGAGAACAGTCAGTGACAACCCGTCCAAGGACAAACAGAAAGGGGACAGCTCTGGGTCTGCTCGTTCCAGGCACTGACTACCTGTGGAGGGATTTTAAGTTTTGAACAGGAAACCTGACCTGACTAGTACAGGGACAAATTAACCAAAATTCCCTCTCCTACATTTGCCAATGATACAAATTTCTAATATTATCTCCTCTGCCTCCAAGTGCTCTTGGTCAGGGTCCCACCCAAGAAATTCATGTTTCTCAGTGACTAGCCAATCCTTCTGCCTTTGAACGATGACACCTGACGTTTCCAACTTGGACTTCACAGAAACACACTTAACTTTGCTTCTCTTGAACTCTGAAGCACAGCTAGCAATGCTGTCCTCCTCCGAATGACATTTCCAGAGCCCAGCTCTCACTGCCATGCTCTGAGACAAGCTTATGCACTGCAAGTTGATAAATGCAGGCAGTAATCAAAAGTTCTGCTTGCACAGGGGAAAAATATATTGAGGGTATAGAGGCAGCTCAAAACAAGATTGAAATGTGATGAACCACTGACATTTTTTTT
>NW_017732724.1:186632-188032 GCF_001890085.2 Hipposideros armiger
CTGTCCATCTGCCCACCCCCTACCCCGCCCACCCAAATATATGCCCCTGTATCCCTGATGGCCACTTGAAAATCTAAAATATCCAAAGTAAAGCAATTTAAAATTTAGAATTTTTGAATTGAATTATCTCAAACTGGGTAAGAAAAAACAAAAATAAGAGTTACAAAAAAGTAAGATAAGAGTTACCAAAAAGAAAAAACGAATATGGTCCTTTTATTTTCCCTTTAAGCTCAACATTTCCCAATTCAAAAAAATAATAATAGTTTTATTATACAATAGATATACCATTATATTATACATTATAACATTTTTATTTCTTCTATGTATGTGCTTTGTTGTGTTTCTCATTTGACCCTCACAACAACCTTTTGTGTCAGCAACCATTCTCATCCCCATTTCATAAATCAAAAACCTAACCTACAAGCAATGCTGTGCCCACAGTTACAAAGTGTTAAATGTCAGGACTGTGATTCATATCCAAAGCCCATGCTCACACTCATATTGCACTAATAACCCTCACCCTGGCTGTGCACCAAAACCCCCTGGGTTGTTCCAAGCCCTATCCACATCTCTTTCTGATTATCCGGAGGGGAATTTGGAAACTGGATGTTTCAGAAGCACCCTGAGAAGTTCCGCTTTTAGCACAATAGCATGAGTAGCTCCTCAGACCTGCTCCACAGTTAAACTGGCAAACATTATTTTTACAACAATCCTTTAACGTTTCTAGAAATGGTCCTCAGGGCATACAGCAAATGAAGAAACACTTATTCAAGAGGATTTACTGAAATTCAGTAAGCAAAGCAAAATTTATTGTATTTCAACCATGAGCTGCTTGTGCGCTCTCCCTTCCCATCTCAGCAAGACAGAAACTCCACTCCAGGCTGGTAAAGCCAAGAACACAGGGCTATCTGGCCCCCAAATTTGCAGTTGTAGGGCATTCAGTCTGAGAGGTATAAGACATCAGCATTTCTCGTTCTGCCACCAGCTGCCTGTTATGGAGGCTAAGTTCCAAGTATGTGCAGTGGTGAGGTGAGGGCTGCCTCCTTCCACACAGGCTACATTCACATATGGAGGCTCTCCCTTGGGCATAGCAGGCTGTGAAGTCTAGGGCTTTGATAGCCCTTGAGCAGACCTGTAAGGTGAAAAAGGTTCTATACTAGGAGAGGCAAGCTGAAAACACCTGAGGCTACTGCTCCCCTTTTCCAGGGAGCACTTAGCTCCTAAAGCATAGGTGTCACTCAGAGAGAATAGTGTCATTGTCCCCACCACTAGGCTCAATGCCATGACTCAGAGATTTTGCTAAGGGGAGGGTTCAGGGAAGAAGGCTGTAAAAACAGAGAGGTTGAAATCTCTTCCCAAAGGAACTGATTTCATGTACAACTGAGTGTGGAGAAGTTCAA
>NW_017732724.1:188257-190561 GCF_001890085.2 Hipposideros armiger
ACTGTAAGGGTTACTTGAACACAAGCACTGCAATACTGTGACAATCAATCTGATAACTGAGATAGCTACTAAGTGACTAACAGGTCAGTAGCGTATACAGCATGGACAGGCTGAACAAAGGGATAATTCCCACCCTAGGTGGGACAGAGCAGAACAGCATGATATTTCATCATGCTACTCAGAATGGCATACGAATTAAAACTTACAAAATGTTTATGTTTAGAATTTTCCATTTAATATTTTCAGATTGTTTTTGCCTGCAGATAACTGAAACTGTGAAAAGCAAAACCGCAGATAAGGGGGACTACTATACATTCTTCTCAATGCAGTAGGAAAATTCTTCAGGGTAAAACATAGGCTAGGCAACAAAAGTAAATCTCATTAAATTTAAAAGGGTAGACATAATAAAGAGTACATTTTCTGACCACTATGGAATAAAATTAGAAATCAATAACAGAAATAGATTTGGGGAATTCACAAATATATGGAAATTAAGAAGCATACTTCTAAATAACAAATGAATCAAAGAATAAATCAAAAGGGAAATAAGAAAACACTTTGCTATGAAAAAAAATAAACATACAACAGACCAAAACTTGTGGGGTGCAGCCAAATCAGCACTTAGAGAGAAATTTATAGCTACAATATTTTATATTAAGAAAGAAGATCTCAAATCAATGAGTTAAACTTCCACCCTAAAACAATGTAAAAAGAAAAGCAAACTAAACCTAAAGCAAGCAGAAAGAAGAAAATATAAAGACTGGAATGAAAATTAATGAAACAGAGAATAGAAAAATAGTTGAGAAAAGGAATGAAACAAAAATATTATTTCTGAAAACAACAGCAAACTTGATAAATCTTTAGCTAGATTAAACAAGAAAGAGAAAAAATTCAAATTACTAGACTCAGAAATGAAAGAGGAGGCATTACTAACTTTATAGAAATAAAAATAATTAGAAATAAATATTATGAACAATTATACACCAATAAAATAGATAACTTAGATGAAGTAAAGAGATTCCTAAAAAGACATAAACTACTGAAACTCACTCAGGAAGAAAAAGATAATCTGAACAGACCTATGACAAGCAGAGACTGAATTATTAATTGAAAAGATACTTCCAAAGAAAAGCCACAGCCAAGATAGTTTCACTGGTGAATTCTACCAAATATTTTAATGGCAATTTTTCACAAACTCTTAAAAAAAAACCAGAAGAGGAGGGACCACTTCCTAACACATTTTATGACACCACTAATACCCTGTCAAAGACATCATCAGTTAAGAATACTATAGAAAAATATCTCTTATGAATGTGGATTCAAAACCCCAATACTAGCAAACCAAATCAAGCAATACATAAAAAGGATTATATACTATGACTAAGTGTGATTTATCCCAGGAGTGCAAGTTTGGTTTAATATCTTAAAATTAATTAATGTAATGTACCATATAATTATAATTAAAAAACAAAAGTCATATGATCATCTCAATTGATGCAGAAAAGTCATTTTANAGCCACGGCAACTGCCAGCCTGTTTCTGTAGCCTCTTCAAGAGCTTTCATTTTGGTGTCCTGGAGTCTCTGTCACTTAAACCAAAAGCGGGGGGCGGGGGGGGGTTATCTCCTTTGGACTATATACATGGGAGGAGAGTACCCTCGGGCTGGTTAAGCCCACCTGCGCTGCTTCAGGTGGTGGAGTGTGTGTCTGAGGAGGGGCCACAACAGGACACATCTTTTCTTGACGCAGCCAACACAGCACCATCTCCCAGGTGTCTATTTCCTACAAAGGATTTCATATTTCCGGCAATACTGCACATGGTTGAGTATATCAGTGGGCTGGCTGTGTGACCCTGGGCAAGTTACTCCATGTCTCTGAACTCCATCCTTCATCTATAAAATGATGCTCTATATAACAGAACTGACCTTCATAGCATTCCTGGGGAGATTAAAGGAGAGGTACATTTAAAACGCTTAGCCTGAAGCATAAGAAACTCTGCAAAAATGTTTATATTCCATTAGCTGAGTTCAACTTTCCTACCTTACTTTGAAGACACATGAGGCCTGGTCTGGAATATTCCTGTGAGGAGGCAAGGAAAGGAAGCAAGGGTTTCACCGGGGTTGCTTCTGTTTTACCTTACATACATACGTGCTCAGTGCCTTTCAGAGCAGCAAGAAGCATGCCTTTCTTGTTCCCTCCCAAGTTAATTATGTTTATGGGACATTAGCCCTTTCCAGATTCAAGGGGCGCATCAAATCACCTGCATCCTGATTTAAACAGCAACTATGGAGCACCCACCAAGTAC
>NW_017732724.1:195225-196127 GCF_001890085.2 Hipposideros armiger
CAAAAAACTTGTATATGAGTATTTATAGCAGTATTATTTGTAATAGTCAAAAGGTAAAAACAACCTAAATGTACATCAGCTGATGAATGGATAAACAAAATGTAGTATATACCTACAATGAAATATTATTCAGCCATAAAAAGAAATGAATATGACACATGTTACAACAAGGATGAATCTTGGAAACATTATGCTAAGTGAAATAATCCAGTCATAAAGGACCACATATTATATGATTACATTTATATGAAATGTCCAGAAAAGGCAGGCAGATCTATAGAGACAGAAATTAGTGGTTGCTTAGGGCTGGGAGGAATGGAGGGGATAGGTGCATGCTCCCTAAAGGGTACAGGGTTTCTTCCTGAGGCGATAAAAATGTTCTAAAATTGACTGTAGTGATGGTTACACATATCTGTGAACATAGCAAAAACCATGGAATTGTATACTTATGGACAATTGTATGATATGTGAATTATATCTCACTAGAGCTGTTTTTTAAAAAAGAAGCTTGGAATGATGTGATCAATAAATGGACTGAGATAACCATTGCCTCACCCTCCGCTGCCTGGAATCTCCCCAGGTTCTCTCTTTGCAGCACTTCTCTATACCTGTGTACCTTCATGATGCTGGCTTTGGACTGAGTCAGCTCTGGATTTTGTGAACTGCTGTGTTTGGGCGGACTACACTGACAAATCAGTTGTATGAAGCCCCAGCCTCATCTGCTTCTAAGATTAAACCCTAAGGCCAGCAGCCCTCCAGCTTCTAGGCCAAGACACTGACCTCTCAGCTCTCAGGATGGAAGAGCTGCCTCTGACGAAGAGTTGCCTCTTCTTGGTTGTCTATTGTGTTGCCATATGAGTGAGGCTGGGCAGACTGCACTGGAGGCACTTGTGAAATATAAG
>NW_017732724.1:197887-198675 GCF_001890085.2 Hipposideros armiger
GCTTCTCACCAACCAAGTTAATAATCAGTTTCCATTTAACATCAGATCTTGATCTCCATCCTTTGTCAACAGCATGTTTGACTTAGATTTCTGTCAGTTGAGCTAATATAAACCACATCCCTCAGGGACAGGGTGCTTCTGCAACAATCCCTCCTAGCTTGGCCACCCACTAGACAGAAGTATATGCCACAGGCCTGCAAATGGAAGATAAAACCCTTTTCGGGCACAACCTGAACATGTAGTACATGCCTCCTAAGGCTAAGCTATTGATTAAGAGGGTTTGCTTAAAATGGGAAGAACATATTATTAATGGCTTTGCTGTCATAGTGCCCGAAAAGGGGGCAAAGCTCAGAGCAGACTCCCTATTCAATTGTTAAAGGTCTGACTTTATCTCTAGTTCACGCTGGTGTGGGTCTGCTCGTCTCTAGATTCCAATCTCATGAAGAGGGCCATCCCTGCTTTTCAGACACTGGTATGGATGACCACGAGCATGGTGGGCTCCCGGAGGACAGAAGGGAGTATCCCGAGGCTGCATCTAGGCCGCAGGCGGTCCAGACCCATCACATCTCTTCACCAGTGCTCCTTCCTTGGTGAGACTCACTACTGTTAAACCAGGAAGCAGACCTCTAACTTATAAAGGGGTCCTTGGAGGAGTACCTGTCTTTAGGAGAAACCTGGCACGTGTGGAGTGGCTGAGCTGCTTAACAGACATGCTGCAGATAAGTGTTGGCATTTCATTTCTCACCACATGTCACCTGATGGAAGTTAGCATGCGGAGGCCCCTCCCC
>NW_017732724.1:202680-204397 GCF_001890085.2 Hipposideros armiger
GTTGAGGTAGAGATCACCCCAGAGTTGTTCTATTGCCATGAAGTGAGAGGGGTTAAAAAAACAAAAAAAAGGAATAAGATCAGAAACGTACAAAAATAACTCATTCTCCCACTTCAGAATGGAGGGAGACTATAAAACGGTGGCCCCTTGGAGATTATAAAATAGAACTGCCCATAATGAACAGAGAATGACATCTTGAAAAGATAAGTAAAGTAACCAAAGTGATTTTTACTAGAAACTCATCCAGAATATCGGAGGCATGAACGTTTGTGTGTCACAGCATTCACAAGCAGGCATTTGGAGGAACGGGTGGCATGGGCAGACAATACACACCTGAGAGTGGGTGTGCTGTGCCCACGGCCTACCTGTGCTGTCGGGCATTCTTCAGGTAGCGAAGGTGCAACCTCTGGCCCCAGTCCCACGTGACTCATGTCACCAATGCAGGTCAAGCTTAAGGAGGGGGCCTGGGAGGCGGTTCAGCAGCAAGGACTGGCTGGGAGACATCAGCCCTGGGCAACCCCTTCACCTTTACAGGGGCCATGGAGGCCCAGGAACAAATGCTTGAAAAGGCCCTCTTGCAAGGAACCTGCGATGATGCCAACGAGGGCACAAAACAAGACTGCACAGCCATGTGCCTTTGGCTTGAGACCGGAAAACCACACTTCTAATCCCAGCTTTCAGTCTGACCCTTGGAAACACTGACATATTTTCTTCCTAGTGAAGAATGTTCTTCGTATTCGAGGCAGGGCATCCCCATGTCTGTGACACCCATCCATGGGCCGTGGGAGTTTTATGGGATCACTTTAGAGGGAAACCATGCCTCCTTTCCCACGCCAACATTATTTGTATGGAAATAACTCCTGCCACCATAAGGACACAACATGACACTAAATACAATCTCCAGCAAAGCCAGCGTNCCGTCTTCTCTCTCCTCCCTTCTCCCCTCCACCCTCCGGCTACCATTCCTCTCCATTGTCTCAGGTAGTTTCTCCCCATCATGCTATGGAGATCTCTCACAGGGGTTCAGGAACTTGTCCAGTTTGACACTCAACAGAGGAGCGGGGACTGGACCCCAAGCCCGAGCTCATAACCACCCAGACACCTGCAGCAGCCCTAGCGCTGGCTCTGCACTTGCTAGTGACAGAGTCCACTTCCACCCCACCCACCCCGGTTTAAAACAGCCTCTGCAGCCCAGGTCACTCCCTGAAAAGATTCCATCCAGGGACTATGGGAGCTCACTGTGCTTCCTTAGAAGGATGCCAGGGAGATCCACTCCCAGAATGAGAACCCCAGGGAAACAGGGCTACACAACTGGCGTGCAGGCAGCCGTCCTGGTCCTCTCTGCTAAGATGCCCAGGGTGACCTTAGACTCATTCCTCAACTGAGTGGGGTTCTAGCCCACAGGCTATGAGAGAGCCCTGAGGCCTCCGAGGCCAGCCTGTATGTACCCAGCAGGGGGACAGAGCAGCAGGGACACAGGACCAAGGCCAGGCAGCCACATGGCGCATGAAGAAATAAGAGGCAACGGTCCTGGACTCCCTGTGACACTTGGGGTTCCCATTCGGAGAAGCTTTAGACCCCGCACCGGTGAACAGAAAGCACGCATTTACCCACTGAGGTCACTGCCGTGAGCCACGTTACACTGTAGCTAAGGAAATGCGGAGCTGCTACACCTGGGCAGCGCCTCTCAGGGTCTGCAACATTGGCACCAGATGCT
>NW_017732724.1:208707-223612 GCF_001890085.2 Hipposideros armiger
CTCTTGTTCCTTTGTTTTTAGTTTCTAAAAAAAGCAACACATGCTCATGGTAAAACACTTAAATTGAACAGAGGGTGGAGAGTGGGAAGTAATTACTTTAATTTCCTGTATATCCCTCCAGAAACGTTCTGCATATACAACCACTTATGGATATCCTCTAAACACACACACACACTTGCATCGTGCGCTACCTTTTCCTCTGCATCTCGGTCGCTTATTGATGTACACTTGAGCCTTTTCATCTGAGCGCATGAAGCGCCAGCTCACTGAAGTCTCCCAGTTCCAGGGAGCACCCATGCCTCCTGAGATGCTAGTGGCTGTTCCACGGTAAAAGGACGCCATAATCAAGTAAGGTTCGGGAAACCTGACTCATACAATTACATGGGTTTCTCTACGGTAGAAACTCATAATCCTTGAGTATCTCACACACACAGTGGACCAAGAGTGGCGGACTATCTGTGGCATCTCCCTCCCTTATTTCGCCCCAAAACATTTTTTCAAGGATGACTTACTAACATCTTGTGCGAGGTGATCTTTCTTCCTCCAATACTCCCCGCCTCTCATGCTGCCCCAGTCCTCGGCTAAATGATTTCCTACCCATCCTTCAGACAATAGTTCTTCTTTCTCAGGAACATGTCCTCTGACCATGGCCGTCCCCCACCGCTAGCCCAAGCTGAGTTCTGCACACACTCTCGCCGGACCACCACCCTCTCCTCCAGGGCATTCCCTCTCGTTGCGTAAAATGCGCAGTGGTGTGATTACTCTCTATCCGCCTCCCCACCAGCCTCTAAGCACCATGAGGACATGCGCAGCATCTGCCCATCCATCACCACACCTTCTTATGCTCACGCCTAATGCTGGCACACAAGAGGTGCTCCGTGAATATCTATTAAGTCAATATGATGGTGGTGTCCCCAGATCCCAGCTCTGCACATGTCACTCCAATTGCTACCGTGAAGGAATTCACTTCTCCTAAACACACCGCAGAGAACTTCCTGGTGGGGCGCAGAGCCGTTTTGCGTTGTGCATCATTATCTCCTTACTTGTCTTGTATGCATTTTGGTCTGGCAGGTTTGCAGGATTAAATGTGGAACCTTCGTGTCTCGGACAGAAATAGCCCCAATGTGTGAGCAGTTGGTACCCACTGACATTCTGATACCAAATTCACTTTATATATTTAGAGACTTTCTGCTGCAACATTTATTTTGATCAGGGGGAAGAGACTGGCATGTTTATTATGTAAAATAAGACTACTTTTCATCTATGATGGTTTTTCACATGCTGAGAAGAGCACAATTTGACAAAAACAGGGTCTTCCACTTACTACACATGTGAAGCATGCATATAAACAAGCATGACACAGTTGACTGAACACTTGGGCATAGCCATAGGATGGCAGGTATGGTGGCGTGTAGGATATAGTATAAAGAGGTGGTTCTGAAGTCAAAGTGTCCGGCTGTGTGCTGACTCACCCATTTTACTGGCTGAGTCATCCTGAGCAAGGCTCTAAGCCTCAGTTTTCTCACTGTAAAGTGGGAATAATAATTGTTCCCACTTCACTGGCTTGTGGGTCGGATTGTATTGTATTAGATCACGCTTGTGCCTGCACGTAATAAAAACCATATAAGTGTTATCTATCCAAAGGGAGAAACTGATAGAGGGAGACATCAGCAGACTAATGTACAGGGGAGTGTCTCCAAGACAATGAGTTGTGAGTTCTGAACAGAAGCTTCCATTAGCTTGGAGCTGGGAAGAGAGGAGAAAGTGAGAGAGGTGAAAAGGATGGTTACCTTCATGCCTCTACCAAGACTAGAACCACCAGACAGCTGAGGGACTCCAGGCCCTCCGGAGAGCCCGGAGTCACAAACAAAAGGAAAACAAAGGGCATTATTTGAAGCCCGATAGCATATAATTGACAATACCACCAAGGTTCTTGCAGCCATGTGGCCCCAGCAGTAGGACTTGAGCACAAAGAGTCTCCCACGTCTGAGCACGATGAGCAAAGGGAAGGCAGAGGCAAGGATCAGGGAGAGGGCTGCTGCAGTGTCCATCGGCTTCAGACACCCGCCAGCAACTGGCTCCACACATTTTCCTGTTCACGGAATTTCCACTGGTAAATGGTTTCCAAGGTGCGGGAGAAAAAAGACTATCACCTGATTCAGAGCCATAGATATTCCCAGGCCTCAGCCATGCCACTGTCGGCTTTTCAGTATCGTCTTTCTTATACTGATACTAATAAGAGTGACTCTTCGTAGGAATTCAGTATATGCTAAGCACAGTGCTGAAGGCTTAACATGTTATCATGATGTTCACTCTACCAAGAAGCCATCAGCATAGGCTTGATCCTGTGGCGACAAGCGTACGTCATACTCACACTTAGACCACATAGCCTTGAACAAGCCCGGTGGCTGCCCCAGTGCATCCCAGGAGGGCTGCTGAGGAGGCCTGGGGCCAACTCCAGGTCTACATGCATGCCTCCGGTTCTTCCCAAATCCTGGAGGCCCAGTCTGCTCTTCCTCTGCAGAGCCATCCCTTTTTCATTCTTATCTTGGCTGGCTGAGTCAGTCCAGTATAGTCGTTGCTATCCTATTCACCCCACTGAAACACACCTGGCTGTCAGCCCAGGCTGCAACACTCACTCACTGCTGTCATTTCCAGAGTGTTGAAGAGGGTTCCATCCTTCTTCCTCCTAATCAAAGCATGGGTCAGAAAACAAATGCTAAGTGTGATGTTATCATGGGAGTAACCCTGAGTTCCCCCAAGTCATTAAAAATGGTAAATTACCTACAAATTCTGCTCTCTACTACTAACGTAACATTTCACAAATGTAGAGACACCAGGTTAAAAAAACAACAACAACAATAACCAAAAAAACACTGTTAACAATCATTCTTGCTCTTACATTGTCCTTTACTGCCCTGGCCCCTTCTTTTAGAATTCCCTAGCCTAGACTTAGCTCCTATCCTACTGCAAGTTTCCATCTTGATTTCTATTATTCTGGAAAAAAAATTAGGGCGAGATTAAAAAACATGTACAAATTAAGAGACTTGAATGTAGTACTATGTCATTAAGAATACATCTAAGGGGTCGGCCGAGTTGCTCAGTTGGTTAAGAGCTCGCTCAAGAGTTTGAGTTCCCAGCAACAGCGGTTCGAGTCCTGGCCTGAGCTGAGCAGCCGCTGAGCTGCCAACAGGTGGCAGGATAGCTCAGCTATTAAAAAAAAAAATACATCTAAAACTATTGTCTTCAAAAGAAAACAAACAAAAAAATCAAATTCAAATACAAGTAGAATTGACAGACCAACAAGCAGAAAGAAACAATGATCCATTTGTGATGACCTGTAGTAATGCAGGAATCAGGTAGTAATGTAGTAGCACAGGATTTAGGTAATAATGTAGTAATGGAGGACTCAGGTAGTAATATGCAGTATGGAGGATTCAGGTAGTAATTTCTAATGCAGGATTCAGCTAGTAATGTAGTAATGCAGGAGTCAGGGTAATGTAGGATTTAGATGGCAATGTAGTAGTGTGGAATTCTGTTAGTAATGTAGTAATGTAGGGTTTATATGGTAATGTAGCACAGGATTCAGGTAGTCAAGTAGTAATGCAGGTTTCAGGTAGTAATGCAGTAATGGAGGATTCGGTAGTAATGTAGTAATGTAGGATTTGGGTAGTAATGTAGTAGCATAGGATTCAGTAATGTAGTAATGCAAGTTTTCAGGTAGTAACATAGCAGTATGGAATACAGTTTAACAAACATTTGTGGAAGAGCTTTTCTATTGCAGCCATTCTGCTAGGTTCCCAAGGGAATGAAAATATCACAGCCCGTGACTCCAAGGAAAGCGAGCCCAGCGAAAAAGAAACCCCTGCACTGTGGGGACATAAATAAGGGACTGGTGACTGACTGTTCTGGAGAGGAGGGCTGAGACCACAGAGAAAGACAAGGCACCATGAAGCTGGGTTCTCAGGAAAGGACGCGTCTGGACAGGATGGCGGGGAGAGCAGGCTGGAGGGCAGGCCTAAGAAAAGGCCATTCGGGGAGTGGAGTCCTGGCATCTCGCATGACAGGGAGAGGAGGGGTGGCTGGCTCGTGAAAGAGGACAGGGAACTGGTGTCAGTTTGAGAGAGTGTTCACACCTCACCCTGCAAACAAAGCTGATGGGAAGGATGAGTTTGGGGCAGGGCCACATCAGGAACCCATCTGGGGAGCTGGGAGCTGGAAACTGGTTCGGCATGAGGAGACTGTATATAAATCAAGTGCCTCCATGTGCAGGCACCTTTACCTCCTCAAAGGCTCAAAATGACCCATCGCACCTTACAGATAGAGAAACTGAGGCTCAGAGAGTGGAATGCTTTTCCCCACTCTACCAAGCTGGTACTCAGAATTGTGATACATATCCAGGCCTGCTGCACTCCAGAGGCTCGCTGTTAGCTCTGGAAAGTGCCCAGAAATAGACCAGGATGATGACGATGAGGACCACACAGACGATGAGGGTCAGTGCCAGGGTGAAACGGGACCAGAGCAACTGTGTTTCAGAGAACCTTAGGCAGGAGGTGTAAACTCCTTTCCCACTTGCCTTTGAGGAATCCATCCACTAGCACCTCAAGTCATGCATTTTCCCCATTTAACATGGTGACCCAACTGTAGAACAGAGGCTATGGAAGGTTTGCCTTGGAATTCTTTCACAGTAGGTTGTGAAAGACATTGGTCCGCACTGCTGCCTATACACATGGGGTAGTAGTAAATGAGACAATGCAGCTAAGGTGCTACGTATAGAGCATGGCGGCACGACTCTTGATAAGTAATCAATTCGTTCATTCATTCATTCATTCATTCATTCATTCATTCATTCAACAAGTACACCTTCTTGGGCTAAACATAAGCCCAAGCATAGGGTTAAGGGACCATATGACATCCTCCTGCCACTAATACTAATTCTGAGGAAATACAGATACAAACCTATGCATACAAACATACACATCTATGCAGACCTATCTTAGTGTCATGTACATGCATGCATGGGCAAACACACACACACACACACACACACACACAATCAAAAATGCAAAGGAAATGCCAAAAGAACTTTAACTCAGCCACTCAAAGTTTTACTTTTAAGACAGCGATAGTTATTCTGTGACACAAAAATATAATTTCCAAACTGCAAGAGAAAAGCTGAGCACTTCGGGATGACCACTGCGGACACGCTTCAGCGACATTTCCGTGCATGTGTCGTACCAAACACGTTGGTCCTGCGGTGCTCACACTAATGGAACAGGGTTGGGAACGTTCTCCTGGTCCCGGTGGGAACTGTCGATGCAAGAGGGCCATGTGGGGGCCGGAGGGGATCCTGGTGACTTTCTCTAGGGCCAAGGCCATGTGTTCAGGCCTGATACTCTGATCTTGACCCTGATTCACATTGACGACCAGAGCGCCATCACATTCAGTTAGTGTAGGGAGGCTGACATGAAGGCAAGTTTCGAGCCGACGCCAAATGCTTCAGTTCAGAATTCCAAGGAGAAAATAAACCATTTAGAGTCTTAATTTGTATTTGATATCCTGGGGTATCTCAGTTTCTCTTTCTCTGTCTCTCTCTCTCTTACACACACACACACACACACACACACACACACACACACACACACACACACACACAAAGGGAAGAGAAACAAATTTCAAACACAGCATTCTTAAAGGTTCATGAGCCTTCTTGCACATCAAATGGCTCTTAGAAAACATTTTAATGATTTCCGTGTAAACAAATCAGAAACATATGGATTAAATTTCCCTTAAAATATACACATGTAATTAAGGGGAAAAGTGCTTGGCAAAATGCATTTTGCATTTTATCAAACCCAACATTTGAAAAATAGGTTGAGACATCTCACAAATCTAAACCCAGCTCTCCTGCCCATCCCGATGGCGGCACACACACTCCACTCCTCTGCAGGGGCCCAGGTCCACCTCACCAGACCTCTGCCCTTTCCTGGGCTTTTTACAAGAACCTACTGGACTGTAATGGACAGATTGAATCCTTGGGCTCTGCAAGGCTGGTAATCAGTCTCCCTTTTCCTGGACCTGTTTTCCAGTTTCTGAGGCGGGGCCCCACGCACAGCCCAGTCTTGCCTGGCTGGATGCCCTGCTGGGGAAGTTTAGAAGATAAAGGGGTGGCCTAGGCCACGTCCTGCAAGTCACACCTCTCCTACCTCTGCCAGGCAGGCCACCTCTCTCCATGCCCTCCATTACCGATGGAGGGAGGAGAATCAAGATTGAGAGCTATTTCCGGTGTCTTTTCTTCATCTGTGTCAAAACAAAGTAGAAAGGCTTTTTGTTAAATTGCACTCTTCTTTCTTTCACTCACCTTGCAGTATTGATTGTACCTACTATGTGCTAGGTACCACGCCAGAGCTGGGAAATCATCAGAAAAGAAAACAGATGAGGTCCTTGCTCTTATAGAGCAAACGTTCTCAATGGAGCTTGCTCTCTGGGGCCGGGGCCCAAGAGCTCTCACCTTAGCTGTCCAATGGGCCATGCACCATTCCTCTCACCTGGGCTTTCTCCACACTGGTTCCTGGATTCCTTTTCTCCCTTCTTGCCTCGTCTTCAGAGTAGGTGAGACCAGTGTTCCAACACAGGCCTGTTCCCAGGAAATCTGCTACCCACACTGTACCTGTCCGCAGTTTCCATGATCTCCTGATAATTCTCACAGCCTCTCACCACGTGGCCAGCCCTCCCAGGTCCCAGAGCTACCTTTCTGGCTCCCACAAGGAGATGGTTGCCCCTGCTGCTTCTGCTGGGGCCAGCCCCCCGCAGCCCACTCCGCAGCCCTCCAGGCAGCATGCTTTCTCACTCTTATCCCAGCCCACACTCTCCCATCCTGACTCCTGCCAAAGGTTTAGTGCTTCTGTGGACACATTCCACTGCCAATCACCCCTCACCTGACTAACTCCTTCCAGCCTTCTCCTCTCACAAAGGCCTTTCTTGATGCCCCAGGACCAGGTCAGTCCCCTGTTACATGCTTTTTAGCACCGTACCCAGCCATTTTAACTCTTGTCACTCTGCTTGAAGCTTGTTCAGCATCTATCTTCCCCCACTGCTCAGGGAGCAGGGCTTATGTCTGTCTTACTCATGGTCATATCTCTAGAGTGTGGCATAGTCAACATTTGATGAATGAATGAATGAATGAATGAATAAATAAATGAAAAAATGAAGGAACAAATGGATGGGATATTATTTTAGTGAAACAGTGTTTTGTTCTCCCTATTTCCCCCTTTCTGTCCCAAGCAGATAATCAAAGCCTGTATAACTCTTGGTTCCAGGACGTTTGCAGGGCCGATATGTAAAAGCTACATAAATCAGAAGCTCTCCCCAGCCCATGTGGCAACCTCAACTCAGTGAAGTCATCTGGCTGTGTGTCCTGGAGTGAAGAGGAGAGAGGGCCAGAGGCCAGCAAGAGAGACGAGACTCTGGAGATGGGTCTGGGGTTTTCCTGTAGGGGGACCTCGTCTCTAACCACTGGCAGAGCCCAGGAAAGTTAGAGCTTCAGGAGGAAGGCTCGTGATGGACCTAAAATGGTTGAACCCAAGGCCTGGGGTTCTCAGTCTATGCAGAAATTCCCATACCCCAAGGTGACCTGAAAGTAACTGAGTCCCAGACATCATAGGATCCCGAGGGACCAGGTTCCCATCCTCTCAGAGCTCACACCCATGGAGGCAGCAGAACAAGCTGGATTTATCATCAGGGAATTGAGGCCCACATTGGCACAGGCCTTGCTACCTGTATGACACCTGACCTTTAGGTCCTTTGTCTGAAAAAGGGAGATGCGGACACTGCCTGACCTCCCTCATGGGGCTGCAGAAGGAATAAAATGAGGACAAGTTGTAAAATGATATAAGAGCTGAAACCAATTAACTTCCAAAATTTGCATTTTGCTCTATCCAGCCTAAAAGTTTTGAAAAGAGAGCTCCTATCTGCCCCTTTTCTGCGTGGATCTAACATAGTCACACAGGCCTCTTTTCCTTCCCCTCACCTCCCAGCCAAATTACAGAATCATTTTTGTTTAATGTTACCCACAGGCACATTTGTAAGCCATCACCTTTTTTATTCCACTTTTGTCAACTGTCTTTCCTCTGTCTCTGCAATGTCGTGGTTACTGCACAGTGATGGGGAGAAGGAAGATGGGGAGCAAAATGAGACAAGGAAAAAGGGGGAAACCCCCAAGGTTAGTAGCCCAAAATCCAAAACCACATGAAGTCCACTCATGTTCTTCAGCAGCCACGTGAGAAGATAGAAGCAGAGGATTAGAGTCCAAACCCTGATCTACTTCCAGCTCTTGGGTTTCAAGCACATTGAAACAAAAATATTTAGGAGACAAATTACTGCCTTTTGTTTTGTATATAGACACCTTGGAAAAAATGGCTCACAGCCCAACAGCCCAGGCACTGAGGTGGTATGGGATCTAGAGGGACGCGATTAATGAAAATGCCTGGTTCTAGTCCCACTGCTACCAACCAGACAACCTACCACCTGTTGTTACGCGCTCTGAGTCCAGGTTCTCTCTGTCTTAACTATAATTGCCTGTGAGACTCAAACAAATGAACATAGTCATAACAGCAGGATGTGCTGGCATGTGTCAAGTCCCAGGCTCCCTGAGAAGCCACATGCGTTCCCTGTGCTAGTGGACTGCAACCCCATGTCGCGGGTCTTATCTCCTCTCCAGCAGCTGACAGGAGCCAACACCAGTGGGCCACCACCGCATCCCAACCCATAGGAGCATTATTCTTGCAGTGTGCGTGGTAATCCCATGAGGTCGGGAGTGTGACTGTCTCCATCTTACAGCTAAGGAGGCTGAGAATTGGAGGGGAAAAGAAACTTGCCCAAGCTTGTGGACTGGCTGGCGCCATGTGCGGGGCATCTTCTAAGCGTTTAATCTGCACCTCAGCCCCGAGAGAGGTCACTGTGCTTATCATCTCCAGCTCATGGACGAGGACAATGAGGCACAGACACTTTATGCAGTCACAGGGGTGCTGGTGAGCCCAAGGCATGGTGGCGGGGTTGTCACCAGGCTGGCCCTAGGCGTGGCTCTGGCCCTCGGCCACCCTCCCTCACCACCATTTTCCAAATCTTACTTATTCTCCAGCTTTCTTGGGGAGTTTATGAGGCACCCAATGTCTATCCAAAATGTTTCTTTCCATGTAAATCGGCCAGGGTATGTTTCTGCTGCTGGCAAATGCCAAAGCAACACTACAGTCCTGGTTGACTTCTCACAGCCCAGGAAGCACAGATAGTGGTGTCCTCCTGCCCATCCCACATCTGTGGAAAACCCGTAAAGAGAATGGAGAAAAGGGGGCACCAGGCTGGATCAGCAGGGTCCCTGCCCTTGGAGAACTCCAAGTGGGGAAGGAAAAAAATGCATGCAATGCACTTCTGAGACAAAGCAATGATGGAAAAAGGAATAAATCAAAGTCACGCACATAACAAAAGACTGAAGGAATTAAAAGAGGTTGCATTGAGATGGTTTTTAAGAATGAGCATTTGGATAAGCAGGAAAGCAGGAGGCAGGGACAATAGGAATGGAAGAAAGAGCTATAATGGAGGAAAGAGAAAGGTGTACTCAATGAACAGAATGGGGGCTCACCTGGTGTACAGAGGTGACAAGTGAGAATGAAGGGGTAGGTTGAGAACAGAGCATTTTTCTTCCACATACAAACACATAGATATACATAGACATAATATATACTATGTGTGTAGGTATATATGTACATATGTGTGTGTATAATGTGTGTGTATAAATTTTATACCACTTCAGCCTAGAAAGTACTTAAAGAAGAGTTCAGCTTTATCTGAATCCACTGTCAGGCCATCAAGAGTTCTCACAAAAGCATCCTGCCCCATGCTTGACTCAGAGGAAATGGAGCTGGTCACAGCTCCAAAGGCATGAGCAGCTGGTCTTCAAAGAGGTCCCACAGGTAGTACGACTCTCAGGCTGGGGATGCCGGCGCTTCCCCTCCTCAAATATCTGTTGAAGAGTTTTCGTGAAGAAGCCGCTGCATCGGGCACCATGAAGGCCCTAAGACACATTTCTAAGGACGCTGGGAATATGGCTCTTTGAATTCTTATGGGCAGTAGGGCAGCTTGCGCACAGGTCACCAGCTCTGAACCTGAAGTCTATCCCAGTGACATGGGGAAAGCCACCTCAAGTAGACAGATTAAGCAGCAATCTGGCTGAACAGCCTGATTGCAAGGCGCAGCCAGGGAGGCAGAAAGTAGACTGCAGAAAACAGGTAGATTTTACTGGGCAGTTTCATCGATGACTAGAAATTAGGCCCCAGAGCATGGCTCACAGCAACTCCTAAGCAAGTCTCAGACTACTCTGCCACATACCATGGGTGGGGGGGTTCATGCTGCCAGGAGACCATGACCCTATATTGATTTCCTTTGTTGGGGGTAAGATTTCTAACCCAGGAGCATTACAGCCAATGACCAAGCTCTGAGCATGTGTTTTGAGTACATGTCATCAGTACCTAGATCTGAGCTGGAGGGCCCTCCAAACATAAAATACATTTCTGCAGCTTGAAAAGAAAAAAGACTGTTTGGGGCTGGTTTGAATTAGGTAGAATGAAGACAGGAATTTTCCTGAAGTCCCCTCCCCTTGGGCAGCTACTCACTGCCTAGCAGAGACAAAATACGGAGCCTGACTGACCTTGGCGCATGACCCTGCAGCCTGGCCAAGGGACCACTGAGTCTGGGTAGTCTGAGCAGTAGAAAGACCCCACGGGGGCTGCTGAGAATGACTTTACATATCATCACCTACCTCCCATTGCTTCAGTGACTTGACTTGTCTTTTAGGATTCTGCCTAGTGAGCTAGGATCGCAGCCACACATCCGTAGCCTGTGTGATCAGCACAGCTCTGGTCCCTTATGTGTTGCAGTCATCACAAAGTACAATTATGCCTTTAAAGCTCAGGTGCAATTAAATCTCTATAACGATGCTAACGGCTCAAGCAACCTTGAAGCAGCTGCCACATTTAAAAAAGATCATTCTGAATTGTTCCATATCTGAAATTGCTCTGTAAAATCTTGTTAATTTTTCATCTTCAGTTGAGAATGCATTTAATGCTGAGAGGATGGCTTCCTTCCAGCCACACTGCACAAAAGTGGATTCCCTTCATCAGCTGACAAAACTGCCCTAGAGCACTAAACTCCACTGGACAAGGCTGAGCTCAAGTTCCTAGGGATTTGCCTCCTAAGAGGCCAAAGTAAAGATTAGGTCACAGGATACAGCACAGTCCAGAGCCCACTAAGGGCCGTTCAGGCTGACATCACTTCCTTCAAGAGGGACAGAGAAAAGACAAATGTGTGGCTGTCCACATGAGCAAGTGGTCAGGTCCCCTCCTTGGCACTCCCACTGCCCCTGACTTTCCATAAAGGTAACCAGTCACTTATGATCTTACTACCTGTCTGCTCCCCAAGCAAACTGTGAACCCCTCAGGGGAGGAGCTGTGTCTGGTTCACCACAGGGTCCCTGATAACCATCAGAACAATGAATGAATGGGGCACTGCCTCCACTGAATGAAGGATGGGTAACAGATAAACCAAGGAAGGAAGATATTAGGTATCCAATCACAAAGACAGGTACAAAAAAAATGTTTCAGAGACTGTGAGTTGGATGTTCTTTAATCATGGACCAACCCCTCTAAACAGTGACCTAAAACAATTTAGAAATGCAATTTACATTCATGTTCTTTCCCAATAATAGTGACAGCATGATGGCTGACCACTTCCCCCCAGCAGCTGTGTGCTAAGGCTGCACACACATCATTTTATACAATAACCCTCAGAGGGAGGTGGTATCCTTATCTCGATTTTACAAAGAAAAACTGAGGTTAAAGGGGGCAAAGTTACTTGCTTAGGATCACAGGGCCAACAAGGGGACGAGCAGGATTCAAACCCAGAGCCCTTCTCTTGACGCTGCACTCTTGTATGTGATACTGAAACTGGGTAGGTGATGGAAACAGGCCCCTGATAGCTTTGATACTTCAATGGTAGACAACAGGGCAGGTTTTTACTTTGGAGATACTATCACTTTCAGAATTATTTTCTCGGGGAGAATGGCTCTTTGTTTAGGAACCTCTCACGTATGACAGAGCAAAATCCTACTCAATGATAGTGACAATGACGAGGGTGATGTCATTAACTTCAACTCTTTCTACACATCATCTGTTTAGTCCGTACAACCACCAATGAGGTAGACACAATTATTATTCACATCCTAGAGATGAGGAAACGGAGGTCTAATGAAAGGAGGTGGTGTGCCAAAAGTCACACCAGTAAGAGGTAGAACCCCAGGTCTAACCAGAGGCCAACTGACGCCAAAGCCTAGTCCTTGGCCATTAGAATCCCAACTCAAATGGGCAGATGGGAATTTTTTTGGTGGGGGGAAAACAACTCTAGAATCTATGTGAAGACTGGATTTGAGGGACACAGCCTGAAAACAGGGATTCCCTGTAAGGTCCTTGTTGCTTTGTACTCTAAGAAAAACCACAGTTGACTATATAGCAATCCCAGGAGCTCCCCAACACTTAAATACCATTAGAAGGACTAGAGGAAGTAGAGACAGAGACTAGACCAGGGGTCAGTAAATGACCTCCTACAGGTCAAATACGACCATCTGTTTTTGTAGATGAAAAGTTTTGCTGGAACACAGCCATATCCACTGACTTACACATATTTATGGCTGCTTTTGTGTTGGAACAGTGGAGCTGAGTAGCTGCAACAGAAGCTGTATGGCCTGCAAAGCCTGAGATACTTACTATCCGGCCCTTCACAGAAAAACTTTTGCCAACCCCTGAACTACACGTCAGAGAGCTTCATGGAAACAGCATGGGGAAACAGCAAGCCAGAGTCTCCAGGCAGAACGGGCATACACTTCACCTATCCAGCTCATGCTGATAACACCCAGCTTGTAACTGTATTTTCCAATAAAACGTACTATGCCAAACCAGCCAGCTCTGCCCCCACGCCCCCTTCTCTCCTCCCTTTGAAAGAAGCCGCGGCATGAATCTTACCTTTGTTGTACATGTTCGTTGGCACCTGGACGTCACTCAGACTGATGTTCACAGGCAAGTTATTGAAATGGTCATTTGGGGCTAAGATGAATTCCTTCCCCAGCTCCAAAAAATTCCCATCTTTGTCCCTTTCATTTATCAGCACAGCATTGAAGTATTCATACTGAAAGAAAAAGTCAAAAGCATTCTATGAGGCCCGGGGCAGAGGGCTGTGAACTCAGACAGACCTGGGCCTAAGCTCCAGGCCGTCATCTACACTGCGGGTCCTGCTCTGGTCATGTCACCCCTTTCGGTCTTTCATATTGTCAGATGTGATAGCACTATATAAATATTTCCTAAAGTCATTCAACATTCGGGGAAACATAAATTGAAGGAGCAGCACAGGACTTCATTATGTGAACATAGAGAAAAGTGCCTTAAAAATATTTGCATTATTTCAATTCTGAAGATAGATGCTGTCTTTGTGCAGCCTCCACTTAAGTTGAAGAAGACTGAACAGCATCAAAAAATAACAAGTAAATATAGACAGTCAAGCTTGCCATGGAACAATAGTAAAACAGGGGAAGGGGAAAGCAGCAGTGCAAGGGCTGTTTTCTATATGAAGCTTGGGGACGGTCTCACTACTTTGGTGACGCTCACACAGAGAATGAATGAAGGGAGGAAGTGAGTTGTGTGGACATGTGGGGGGAAACATCCCAGACAGACGGGACAGCAAGAGCAGAGGCCCTCAGATGGGAGTGTGTTGGCATGTCTTACAAATGGCTGTATCACCACCATCACCACCATTATCATCATTATCATCATCACCATCACCATCATCATCATCATCATCGAACACACACAGGATGCTTACTTTGTTCCATAAGTTATTCTACATGCTTTTCATGTGTTAACTCTCCTTTCATGTGTTGACGGTTATAACAACTCAGTGAAGAAGGTTTTATGAGTACCTCCACTTCACAAATGAGGAGACTGAGGTCTAGAGCATTTAGGTACCTGTCAGGCTTGTTCTAGGAATTGCCAAGTTAATTTTAAGTTTACATAGAAGTGAAAGGGATCTAGAAAATTTAGAACAATTTTTTAAAAAGAATGGAGTCCAAGGACTCATATTTCCTGATTTTATGTCTTACCATAAACCTAATTAATCAAAACAGTGTGGTATTGGCATTAGAATAGACAAACAGATCAACGGAACAGAGAGAGTCTAGAAATAAAGCCACACATATACAGTAAATTGATTTTCAATAAAGGTGCCTACATAATTCAATAGGGAAAGTAATTCCAACAAACTGTTATGGAACAAATGATTAATCATATGAAATCAGCATCCTCAACCACTAATTCACAATATACACATATTAATTCAAGGTGGTTGATAGACTTAAATGTGAAAGCTAAATCTATAATTCTTTTTTAAAAATGATGAATATCTTTTGGCTTTCAGGTAGGCAATGATTTCTTAGGACAGAGAAAGCACATACAATTTTAAAAATTAATAACTGTGACTTGATGAAAATTCAAATTGTCTGATCATCAAATTCACTATTATTAAAACAATTAGGAAAAACGTTGTTGAGGAAAAAGTACTTATAATACACATCTGACAAATGACTTATAGCCAGAATATGTAAAGAACGCCTAGATAATGGAAAAAATGGCCGCGGTAAGGAAGTCGCTGTGTTAGCTCGCGCAAACCACGGCAATTTTGGCAGCGAAAACACAACTCTGCGGGACACGCTGAGCAGCAAAAGGACTCCCACGCGGGCTACTTAGAGGTGGACAGACCCGTCGGGTTCGGGAATTGGGAGGCGAGGTGCGTGGAGACACGGGCGGCACCC
>NW_017732725.1:0-1818 GCF_001890085.2 Hipposideros armiger
TGTATTTCTAGAATCAAAGTATATAATTAAAGTCACTACTTAAATTATTATATATTTATTATTGGTTTTATTGTTTTATTTTGACTCTTCTAATACCTTTCTATGTAACAGTGCCTGTGATATATTTTTTGAAAGGCTCTACTAAAGGAATATCAAATAAATATCACCTTTATTAAGGAAGCAGGTTGCATTTGGAAGAGGTTTGCCTTCGTCTTGAGGAATTCATGATAGAAATACATAGAACACATCATCATCATCATCATCATCATCATAATTTAATTGGGGAATTGGGGGAGGGGAACATTGTTGGGGAATCGGGGAGGGGGACCAGCCAAGTTGTTGTTCTTCAATCTTAGTTGTGGAGGGCGCCAGCCACAATCTGGCTGCCCGTCGGCAGCTTGTGGCCTCTAAGCTCAAGGTGCTATGTTACAATCTTAGTTGCAGGTGGGCGTAGCCACCATCCCATGTGGGAGTCGAACCAACAGCCTTGTTGTTAAGAGTGCACGCTCTATCCACTGAGCCATCTGGGCAGCAGCTCAGCTCAAGGTGTCAAGTTCAGTTTTAGTTGTGGGCAGGCATAGCCCACCATCAAACAGGCAGTCTTGTTCTTAGGAACATGTACTCTCACCAGCTAAGCCATCCTGCCACCTGTTGGCAGCTCAGTGGCAGCTCAGCTCGGGCACAACATCACTGGCCCATGTGAGAATCGAACCAGCGGCCCTGTTGCTCAGAGCTCGTGCTCTTAAGCTAACAACCAACTGAGCCACTCGGCTAGCCCCCATAATTATTTTTTAAATCTAACAGCTATGATTAAAATGAAAAAATTCCACCAAATACTTGAAATTTGTATAGGCTAAGTCAGTAACACGTAAGTCACAGCTAGATATTTAAAGTCTGTGTATATGTCATCACCAATTATCATTTTAAAGTCAGAGAATTATATATTGAAAAATATTTTTGGAGAAAAACATCTTTAAACCGCTATATAACTACATGACATTGGGGAGAGACAGAGACAGAGACAGAGACAGAGACAGAGACAGGGACAGAAAGGAAGGAAAAGAATATATAACAATAGATAATAGTTTCAATGAATCCCATATTCCCTCATTGTGAAAGAGGTACATCAGTCATATCTAAATGTGACAGAACAATTCAGAAGACAGTATTAAAATAATAGTGCTTGGGCCTGAATGGCAGCAGGCAACAGAGGCAGACTTCAAATTTGAGTCTGGAAGGAGATGTTTTCTTCCTGTATTTTAGTCCTATATCTATACTTCCTGTGAATAGAGATAAACAGAACTTTTCATAAGCAATACTATCAGCCTAGGTTGATTTACCTTAGGACCACTGCTATATAGTTTTGACACTTACTTTCTTCTTGGGAGCTGCCCCAAACATCTCAGGTTTTAAACATTGGACATTGATCCATATGGCCTTAAAATATACAAGGGTCCCCAAGTTTTCAGTAGCAATAGTGTTAATTACACAATTGTATAACTTATGTAAATAAAATTAATATTCTGTCTCTATTTCTGACAAAATAAATAAGCAGATTTTTCACAAAACCTGATATTGTATCTATGATGGCCTCAATTAGCATGATTCGGTGTCAGAGTATTGATTGCTAACTCTAGGGCCTATAAAATATTGAACTTTGGTGGGAGAAAAGGAGAGTGAATGATTACACAGTAGACATTTGATAAGAATTGCTATATAAATCTTCAGTGTTGCTTATAGAAAGTCAATATAAAGCGTTGAGCACCATGGACTGAAGTTCTTGGATTTTAAGAGATATTTCAGGTGTAAAAATTATCA
>NW_017732725.1:4443-5350 GCF_001890085.2 Hipposideros armiger
GAACATTTATATAATTCAGTATTTTCCATGCAGGTATATGCACATCTCTAAATTGAACAAAGGCCTTTGAACCACTGTTGCAATTACAGGAATGATCAAAAGAAAATTCATAGTAATTTATTTTTGTATCTGCGTATGTCTGCTTTTCCTGTCAAAATGACATGGGGCATCCATCCTCCAAACAGCATAAATATGTATCTCTTAATTATGTGCATATTTTGAAATCACTCCAGCGTCTTCAGTTTTAGCAAAAAATGCATTGTTTTTCTGTCTCTGTGCAAGATGTTTGCTATGAGTCTGTCCCCCAGAAGCAAAATAAATAAATTTTATGACTTTGTAATTGTCTTGAAATTTTTCACTCCTAAGTTTAGCTACTTAAGAAAAAAATCTTTATAATGCATCAAGTATTGTTTACTTCAATGTAAAAGTTGGAAAAACATCAACTAATTGTCAAGAAAAATTCAAGTTTATATTCAAGGCTTCAAGCATTAAATATCATGAAAATGCAAAGAAGATCTTCTGGTTTACTTTTTACTTGTTCTAGTATTTAGATCTACTAAAGTATGATAAATTATTGGTTGACAAATTTCCTTTGAAAACATGAAAGAAATGTGATCCAACTCTCTCGTGTATGTAAATGCAAGGGAATAGTAACCTAGATGTAAATAATGCCTGGATTAAAAATCATAGCACATTCAGAGGACTTCAAATAGTTAACTGTGACCATAATGGGGAACATAGAATCCTAGGCTCTAACAGTAGGCTGACTTGTTTTTGAACTCTACCCAGCTGTGCCACTAATTAGTTGTTTAACGATGGGCTAATAACTTTTCTTAATCTCAATTTTTTCTTCTGTAAAATTACAATACTTATAAAGATTAATTAATTATGAAATATACATTATAAT
>NW_017732725.1:8826-12350 GCF_001890085.2 Hipposideros armiger
TTTTGATTGAGATTGCAGTAAACCTAGAAGACCACTGATATTTTTATAATATTGAAACTTCTAATCCACGAAAGAGTGTGTTGTCTGGACATTCATTCATCATTGCTGGGACCGTTAGTTTGCTCCCTTTTTATAACTAAATAATATCCTTTGTAAGACTATATATATCAAAGTTGTTTATCCATTCTCCTAGTTGAAGGACATCTGGATTATTTTCATTTTTTGGCTATTATGAATAAAGCCCCTATAAATATTCCTGTACAAGTCACTTTATGGACATGCCTTCTTTTACTGGGTAAATACTGAAGATGGGAATTATTGGCCATCAGTATATCTTCTTTTGCAAAGTGTTTAATTTTTTTCTTAAATTTTGACTTGGGTTGTTTGCCATTCTGTTATTGAGTTGTAGGAGTTCTTTATGCATCCTGAATACCAGTTCTTTGTTAGATATCATTTTAGAAACATTTTTTCTTACTTTTTGGTTTTCCTCATAATGTTATTAATGTTGACTTTTGACAAGAAGTTTTTAGTGATAATAAAACCTATGTACCAAGTTTTCTTTTGTGGTCATTAATTTTTATTATTGGTTTAAGCAACTTTTACCTACCTATTAGTCAAAAATATAGTCTCTTATATTATCCCCTGAAAGTTTTACGCTTCTGATATTTATGTTTAAGTCTATAATACATCTCAAATTAATTTATGTTTATGGTGTAAGGTAGTAGTTAAGGGGTATTATTTTTTTCCCATGTATATATATCCAGTTATTCCAACATCATTTGTTGAAAAAGCTTTCCTTTCTCCATTGGATTTGATACCTTTGTTGAAAGTGAGGATTTATTTCTGAGTTCTTATTCTATTTCATTGATCTATTTATCAGCCCTTATGCCAGTGTCACATTGCTTTGATTTATAGTAAATCTTGAAGTCAAGCAGTGTAAGTCCTCTACTTAAATGTTCTACTTTTTCAATATAGCTTTGGATATCCAAAGTCCTTTGCATTTCAGTATAAATATTAAACTTCCAATCAAAGAACAGCATGCATTGTCTGTTTATTTGGGTCTTACAATTTTCTCAAAAGNGAGATAACGGATGCAGTCTACACATTGCGTATTGTAAATGGTAGATACTATTATTACTTTGGTTACATTACAAATCCGATTAAAACTGGAGGATTCAGAGCCATAACTTGAAGAATTTTTTATGCTATGTAAGAACTTTAGATCTCATACTGTAATAAACAATGGAAAGCCACTGAAGAATTTTACCCGAAAGAGTACCATGATGCACTTTGCGTTTTAAAAAGATCATTCCGCTTGCAGTGTGGAGGATGAATTGGAGGGCACAATAAGGAAGTCAGTTATGAAACTATTTCAATTGTCCATGAAAGAAATAATAAAGACTAGAACCAAGTCAACTACAGAAACAACAGAGATTATAAGGAGCTTGAAATAATGGAGCATGGCTACTAACATAATGTTGCAACATGGAAAAGGAAGGGATTAAGAATGACACGAGCCTCTACAAAGATGATGACTTCATCAGATGGCAATTCCAAGTGGAGGCACAGGTGGAGAGGTAGGGAGTGGAAGGCTAGATGAGTAAAAAAGGTTGGTTTTGAAGAAGTTAGAGTTTGAGTTGCCTGTAGGACATAAAAACACAGAGGTCTGTCACAAATTGGTTATGTTTGTTTAACATGGAGTTCAAGACACTTGTGTATGACCTACATATAATAGGTATTGATAGATGAAGTTAAAGGACCATATGTAATTACTTATAGAGACTAGATAGAGTGATGAGAGGAAAGTTAAGGATTGAACTTTGGGAAACATTAAAATATAAAAGATAGGTAGAAGAAAAAGAACTTAAAATGGAGACTGAGAAGGCACATCCATGTAGAGTACAAAGGAAGTCAGGACATACTAATGCCAATGAAACCAAAGTAGAAATGTATCAAGAAGAAAGCAGTCAATTCTTCCAAATGTTGTAGGTAAATAAAGTAAGATTAGGAGAGAAGAAATACCATGATTCCACAGTCATTAGATTGCTTGTGATTTACAGGAAGTTTTCATTGCAATTGTAGAGACTATAATCAGACTGCAGAAGTTTGATGTATGTACAAAACATGCTGGTAGACTGTTCTTTTTCAAAAGTTGCTATTATCATTCCATGTTACAGAGAAGCAAATTGAAGTTCAATGTGGGCACAGCAATATTTCTGATCTTAATTTTTTTCCAGAATCTTGCTACACCCACATCAAACATGGAGTCCATTTCCTATTTCCTCAAAACAGAGTAGGATTTTGTGACCATCTCAAATGAACAGAATGCAGCAGAAATGATGCTGTGAATTTAGATCATAAAGGGAAATATTCTATTATCTATCATCTTTATCTCTATCTCTCTCTATCTCTATACCTCTGTCTACCTCTATCTCTATCTATCTGTATCATCTCTCTCATCCCTGGTTCTTGAAACTGACTAACCACATTGTGANAAAAAACTTGTCATGTTAGCTGCATTCTATCCAGACCTATTCTGTGCAAAGAACTCTGCTAGGCACACGAGATACAAAGATGAGTAATATAGATTTTCTGCCATTAAGAAACTAACACAAATTTGTAAGAAGATGCACTGTACTAGTTTAAGTATGAATTTCAGCCTGGTTCTCTAACTTACCTTCCAACTTCCTTCAGAAGAAGCTTGTTTTAAATATTTGATCAGATTTTGCATCAACACATAATAATGAATCAAAGTGAATGTAAATGCAAACCACTTTATTTATTATTTTTCATAAGTGCAGGATTTTGGTCTGGTTGAAATCATAAAAAATAAGCTCTTCAAAAATAAAATATGTCTCAGGGATAAATTAACAAAGCATTTTCAAAATCTTTTCTTCAAAGCATTAGTTGTGTAAAATTTTGTGATTTTTCTATATAAAAACAGTTCCAATCAAAATGAGTTTGTGAAATAATTTTTCTTATATCCCTCTGTGAAAGAAAAAAATTTTTTTTATATATAATCAAATTTTTGAAAAGTCCTGTGATTTAAAAATTCTTTTTAAATTTTAGAGTAGCATTTCCCATTTACTTAATGTAGAGCCTCCCTTGTGAAATCTGAAGACAACAATGCATTTTGGAAAATGGTAGAATAAGCAGAGTTCACACAGCAAGGAAAACAATACCTAAATTTTTATTCTCAGACCCAAGTGCTTTCCACTAAACACACTTGCCTGGCCAAGTAATGAAAAGAGAGTAAATTTAACATTCTTACATGGAGATTGAGCCAATGGCCCGTTAAAGCAATAGGCCAAAGGTAGGATATTGACGAGAATGCAAAAAGAAGCTGTATTAGAGGGGTTACCAAAAGTTTCTAGAAAGAGCCTATATAGTGACTACTAGCAAGGGCTTTGGACAAAGACTACTTGTGTTCAAATTAACTCATTATTAGCAGTGTGACCTTAAAAACTTTGCTTAACCCAATGTATCTCACTTTTCCTATATATAAAATGAAAATAGTGATAAAG
>NW_017732725.1:16888-19214 GCF_001890085.2 Hipposideros armiger
AAAAGAAACCATGAATGTAAATTATTCTTTGGAGTAGCACTGAAGAATTGCAGGAGAAGAAATTAATAAATGGATGAGGATAGAGCATCAAGAATGTTTGGATTTTTTACATTTATTTTGTAATTAGAAAGCATCATCCTAAGCCATACAAAATGTAACATGACTATGTCTGTTAAAAGAAAAAAAAATATTCGTGCAAATTCTGTATCCTGGTGGATATAAAGAATATCACACGGAGATCATAAAGGGAGTGATTAGTTATGAATAGGGAACTGATATTTGTACATATATAGGTGTTCATACATGCGGGCACAAGAAATTAAAGATCATTCTCAGTGTTCTAAGTTGTCTCTATGAAATCAGAGGCAAAGCCATCTGTACTGAAAAACTGGCGAGATAGGTGGTAGGAAGAATGGGCAGAGTGAAGAAAAGCATCTGAGAGCTGTCTGCCTGTAAGTTGTTCATATGGTAGATTTAATTATCAAACACCACTGAAGACCCCCTATACCGAGTCATTAACCCTACGGTAACCATTATAGTGGCATCTATCACAATTGATTAGGTTTTTGTTTTTTGTTTTTTGGTTTTTTTTAATATACATAAATGGAATCATAGAGTAAGTACCCTTGTGTCTGGCCTTTTGTTGCTCAGCATTATGCATATTAGATTCATACATATTTTGCATAGAGGAGCAGTTTATTCATTAACATTGCTGAATAATATTACATCATATGAATATAAACTTTATTTTTTTCATTTAATATGGATAAACATTTGAGGTATTTCCAGCATGGGACTATTAAAAATAACTCTCGCTATTTTTGTGCATGAATTTGCTGCAAATATAAATACATTTCGGTTAGGAATATACCTAGGAAAGGAATTTTAGTGGGTTATTAGGTATGTGCATTTTCAGTTGTTGATACAATCAGACAGTTTTCCCAAGTGGTTATACTGAATTATATTTCCACCAGCAGGTGTACGTGAGTTCCAGTTTCTTCACATCCCTGCCGACACTAGGTGTTACTAATCGCTTTCATTTTGGCTGCGCTGGTGGTGCACATGAAATCCTTTTCAGTTTTTCTACTGGATCTCTTGCCATTTTTCCTTAAATGTTTTTAAGAGTATTTTTGTTGTTGTTCAGTTTTTTTGCTGGGTTCAAGTATTTTTTTCAGATATATGCACTACAAATACTTTTTCCACTTTGTGGTTTGCTTTCTCACAATCTTACTAATGTTCTTTGAAAAACAAAAAACTTTANCTCACAGTTCTTTGTTTTTATCAGGTCTCCTAGTTGATGAATTGTCTTCTTCCAATTCAGAAATTCATTTTTCTTACAAATTTCAAGCTCACTGAGCTGATACCCATTAAATATAGTGTTTGGGAAATTCACAAAATGTGTTTATGGAATAGAGTAAAAGGAGTAGAGGAAATTTTTCTTTATATATTCCAAATCTTCAGCCATGTTCATATCAATATCCTGGGGCATGCTCAGTGCAGAAAACAAACCTCATGTAATGAGAACAACAGATTATTTTCTATATTGGTCCCTGCTGCCTCCAAATGTTTACTTGTGGACTTGGTTATGCACTGTTAATAATAACAACATATTCACTGAGTGCTTGCCAATATGCCCTGTGCTCTTCTTAGGGATTTACTTGTAATTTTTTCACTAAATTCTTACAGCAATCCTAAGACTTGGATATTATTATTACCCCCATTTTATAGATGAGAAAAAAATGGGAAATGCTTTCTTACTACTAAACACACTTAGATTTTCAAAATATTTTTTAAAATTATGAATATTTTAAGGTCTTTCAGCATAGAAACTAGCCCTTAAACATCAGTCTTTCTAAAATAGGGCTGCTGAATAGAATAATTCATAGCTTATAGGTAGTGAACGTTCACAACTTGTCAGTTTATACATCAAGAGTGGCATCTCTTTGATACTCACCAAAACCCATTCCATGTTACAGAGTAACAAACTGAAGTTCAATGAAGTTAATTTGCTCATCTAAGTTCACAATGAAAACAACCCACTTATTTAAAAATGGGCTAGAAAATCTGAACATGAAGTACACATACTTTTATCACTGAGGCTAAAGAAAGAAGAAATGTTAGCAGTAATGGTAGATTCATAAGACATTATCAAAGACAGGAAGGTCTCCAATGCTGAGCTAGGGAAAAAAAAAGAGATAATTCAGAACAACTTTAATGAGAATATTTTCTTACTGCTCATTGTTACTGTGCAAAGCTGATTATGGATTTATTTATCTCATCAAGAACAGAGCATGGGAAAGTTGCTTTATTATGTACCAAATAGAAC
>NW_017732725.1:22526-23296 GCF_001890085.2 Hipposideros armiger
TATTGACTGTATTCCCCATACTATATATTACATCCCCATGACTTATTTTTTAGACCTGGAAATTTGAACCTTTTAGTCCCCTTCACCTTCCCCCCCCTTTTTATTTTTTTAAAATTACAGTTGACATTCAGTATTATTTTATATTAATTTCAGGTGTACAACATAATGGTTAGACATATAATTTAAGAAGTAGTCCACCTGACTAGTCTAGTACCCACCTGACACTATACATTTTTATTACCATATCACTGACTATATTCCCTATGCTTTACTTTACATCTTCATGACTATTTTGTGATTACCAGTTTGTACTTTTTAATCCCTTCACCTCTTTCACCCTGCCCCCTGACCTGCCTCCCATCTATCACGGCAATAGATCTAGTACTCATCTGACGCCATGCTTAGTTAATTATTATAATAATATTGACTATATTCCTTATGCTATACCCTACATCCCCATGACTACTTTGTAGCAACCAATTTGTACTTTTTAATCTCGTCCCCTTTTCCACCCACTCCCCCAAACCCCTCCCATCTGATAACCATGTAAATGTTCTCTGTATCTCAGTTTGTTTCTGTTTTGTTTGTTTTGTTCTTTAAATTCCACATATAAGTGAAATCACATTGCATCTGTTTTTCTCTGTATGACATATTTTACTCAGGAAAACACCCTCCAGGTCCATCCATGCCACCATAGATGACAAGGACCCATTTCCTTCCATGGCCAAGCAATATTCCATTGTATATATGTACTACCTCCTCTTTATCCA
>NW_017732725.1:27268-28253 GCF_001890085.2 Hipposideros armiger
CTACAATACCACTTGCAATATATAATTGCTGCATTTTTATTACACACTCTCTAGCACTGAAGAATTTTACATTTAATTTTGGAGGCTTAAATAACTGTAAATAATATATCTTATTTTAATTTATATTCTCTTTGCTTAACCACTTTAAAATTGTTTTATATTTGGGGAGTGGGTAGTAATTTTAAAGATTGTATGTCAGTAAAGCTACTAGGTAAATTTCCATAATTATAACAATATATTAGTCCATTTACCTAGCTGTTTTTGATATATTCTTCCTTGTATTCTACTCAGAATTTTTCATAATTTCCAAGACATTTTAGAGGCGTTAGTTGCACATGGTACAAAATTGTGGCTTATCTGTTTAACCACTTACCATATGTCCAATATCCTCCTTTCCTGGATGCCTCATTCTGATATATTTTACCCATCATAAGAAATAATAGATTCATAAGTTATATATCAGTTATCTGGACTTATATTGGTAGGTTTTTCTTTTTATCTATAGCAAACTGGAAAAGAGGACACAACTGTATTTCTGAACTTGAACAGGCACATAATAATAGAGTTTTGAAAAATGAGGACATTACTCAAGGCTGTTAGATAAAGCATGTCAGCCAGACTTGTTGATTGGAAAAACAGTCAGTTGTGCTCAGCTATTATTCTCTACACTCCTATCTTTCTGTAAGCAAAGATAATGGAGCTAACTTGTCATCAGTAATGTGGTTTTGAGTTGCTTTTCCAAGAGTAGTAATCAATTTGCAATGATCCTTTCTTGTATTATAAAATTTCTGGACAAGTTGAAATCATGGCAAAGTAGTTTATTGTTATTAATGATATTTTCAGGAGAAAAAAAATCACATTAAAATATATAATACCCTCTAAAAGTTCTTTATAGGTTTAAAATTACATAGAAGCATAAGATGTATTATATGCATCTTGATTTTCTATAAACCCCTTTATATTGGTATATGAAATTTAGAAGTAT
>NW_017732725.1:29215-30434 GCF_001890085.2 Hipposideros armiger
ATATTGAGAAGCAGGCCAAAATTAGTGAAAAGCAGAAAACACATTTCTTAAATAAAAATAAATATAAAAAATACATGTGTACTTTAGAGTATCTCTCTTCCAGAATGACAAACAGGTAGAAAAAAAAAATCTTTTTTTTTTTTGTTTAAATGAGCCAAAAAAATACAGAAAAAAAATGACCTTTAATTCTTGTATGAAATTGTACTTATTTGGTTTTATTTTCAGGTTGAAAATAGATGAGGATGTTGTTTTGTTCCTCATTTATCCAATGAATAAATACCCTTTTCACCATTTCTTAGAGATAGTTATCTACACTCTGGGTTTTCATGGCTGATGAAAGATATGCATTTCAAGAAGTATCCAGGGAAGCCAATGTTACTTTGATAACTCATTTTTTTTCTAGTTAAAGACAATAAAAACATCAATCACGGAAGCCAGAGAGCCACAGATATCACTTCCCAATAGAAAGCTTATTTTATAGCAAAGATATCATCTCAGGATAAGACAGGCTTTTCACTGAATATATTGTGCATTTAACTTTCTAGAAAAGTAATTACAGTTTTTATGTTTTTTCACTTTTATCTTCATTGTGTAATATTTTATTTCTAGAGCAGAATGTTTATTACATAGATGTGCCTCAATAAAATAAAAAATTATTTAAAATTTAACGAAAACAAAACACTTCACAGGCTAGAAACAATTTCCAGACTAACATACATATAATCTAAACACTTCCTGCCACAAAAATGTATTGCTTTTTAAAATTGGGAAGTGCTGATTTTTTAGAAATATTTTTATTTTTATGAAATGAAGCCTGTTTCCCTATCATTTTTTTCCCATATGCCTACACCTGTCTTCTAGAACTATATGGAATAAGTTCATTCTGCTTTTCTGAAACACATGACTATGTATTAAGAAACTTATTGAAGCAAAAGGGTTGGAATTGTATTGATAGTTTCTAAATTTCTTCACGCCACATTTTAGCATTTTCAAGGACTTCTACAACCCAAATCTTTGAACATATTGAGAGCGACTTTCTATAACTTAATGGGCTAGTTTATTTCTTGATTTTGTCTGAATTCAAGCAAATATGTGAATTCCAGATAATGTCAGACAGCTTTGAAGTAAGAAGCAATAATCAGAGGCCTTACCCACAGAGTGCCCAAAGGGCTTTTCTTGGCAGCATCTGGGGCTGCATTCCTGGATCAAATAGCTGAAG
>NW_017732725.1:35932-38100 GCF_001890085.2 Hipposideros armiger
AATAATTGTAATAATTATTTTCTTAATGGACTTTTTTCCAAGGACAATGGGACTAAATATAAGAGTTTTATGTTAGAATATATGATCATATGAAGGTTTATTGAATAGATTTTAAGGATGCCATGTGAAACAATGGAGACAAGTTAGAAGATAATTCAGATTGGAGATGATGATTACTTAACCTAGAATAGAAGCAACAATAAAAGAGTGGAGCAAACATATTTAAAATGCATTATGCAGAACCAGTGGAACTAAGCATGGATTGGATATGCAGTCTCCAAGAGAAGGGGATATCAGGAAAGACTACCAGGTTTCTGAGGTGAAGATTCAACATTAGTGTCATTTAATGAAATGGGAGAAGACTGGGAGAGAAATAGGTTTTGGGAAAAAGGCAATAGTTCTGTTGGGGAGTATGTTAATGTTGAGATACTCATGAAATATGTAAGTGGGAAAATCAAATATTCCTTCAGTTATAGAAGTCCAAATATCAGAAGAAATGTCAGTACTATAGATATAAGTATGGAAGTTGACAGCATATACATGATTTTCAAAGCCACAGGATTGGATAAGCTCATCTAGAAGAAAATATAAAGACAAGGGCCAAGTATACTAAGCTCCACACAGAATTTTACTTGTTATGTATAAAAAGAAGAGCTAAAATCTGTGGAAGAAAACCAGTAGAGTATAGTGTTATAAAAATTGAGGAGGGTTTGTTCAAAAGGAGAGTGGTTAGCTATGTTGAAAGATGCTGCAAGGTCCAATAAGATAAGCATAGGAATTGGCAATTTCAGTGGCCTGGTGAGGACGGAAGACTTATTAGAAAGCTTAACAGAATAAATGGAATGTGAANAGAATATAGGGTGATATAACAAAATATTGAAGTAGTGAGGTCATTTTTATCAAGAGCCTAAATTTGAAGGAGAGGGACTGCAGGTAGAATTTTGAGAAGAATCAGACTCACAGGAGATTTTAAACATTTCTTTTCATCCTTAAAAGATAGAGGAATAGCATGACACTTCTAGCTTATGAGGATGGAGTGAACATCATTATGTTTGTTTGTTTGTTTGTTTTAGCTGAGCCATCCTGCTACCTGTTGGCAGCTCAGCAGCTGTTCAGCTCGGGCTGGACTCGAACTGCTGTTGCTCAGAGCTCAAACTCTTGAGCGAGCTGAACATCATTATGAATGATAAAATGTGGCAGAAATGGTGGCCAAGGAGACTTTTTACCAGATACAATGCCGTGTGATCAAGGACTTGAGTGTCCTTTTTTTCACCCAGTTGAACTTAGAGGCAGCCACATGTGGTTTATCAAACCATCCACATGCTCCATAAAATTGTGTGACCCAAGGATGATGCAAGAGCCACACAAATAAATCTAAAAATGAATCAATGATGGATACAGAGGGGAAGCATTTCATAAAGAAAGAAATTGCTAGTAATAGTAGGGCTAAAGCAAAGGAAAAGGAAAATACATAGATCTGTACAGTGCAGATTCATGGATTTGTGAATATAGCATTGTTTTACTTAATTTTGACTTTGACAGCAAAAGATAGAGATCAGCCAAACTATGGAATACGTACTGGCTCTAACATGTAGATCTGTCTCTGGTCCATATCAGTTGAGTTTCACAGGAATTTTGCCAAGACGATTTCCTTTGGAAACATACATAAAACACAGGCATTTTCTCCTAGGAGAAATAGGTCATCGTTTGTTATCCTATAAGTTTTTGCATTATATTCAATGGGAACCCCAAATAAATGCTTTCGAAGATAGTGTCAGAAAAATAATTCTTTAGACAAATTGAGAATAATGTCTCAGAAATGAAGACACTTAAAATACATGTTTCAAGATTAAAATGCTTATTTAAAAAAAAAACATGTCATATGAATGAGGTAAAAATATCAATAGAAAATGTGTTTGTATTTATATTAGTCAGGATTCTCCAGAGAAATAGAATCAATAGGATCTGATTATGTATTTACTTATGTATTTATGTATTTATTTATTTTTTTGTCTGTTTATTTAAAGCAATTGGCTCACATGATTATGGAGGCTGGCAAGCGGGAGTTCCAGAAAGTGCTGATGTTGCTGTTCAAGTCCGAGAGAACCAGAAAACAGCCAATGTTCCAGTCTCTGGGAGAATTCCTTCTTGCTTGGGAGAGGTCAGTC
>NW_017732725.1:40830-45690 GCF_001890085.2 Hipposideros armiger
TTTTGTTTTTAAAGTAATCACAGAATTACTTTAAAAAAGATGAGGGCCTTATAAGATGGAAATCAGAAGAAAGCTAAGAGAAAGGGTCATGAAATTCCTAGGTATCTATGACATATGGCTTATTCATAGTCAACTTTGGTAGGAATGTGTAACTCCAAATATTGGGGAGGAGGGGACATTATTATAGAAAGATATACTCAGATTGGTTGAGCAAAACTCCTTTAGTTATGGATGGCACTTGAAGCATTATTGTCTATGTTGCTTACACTTTTTAACAAAAAGCTAACTGTGTTTTTGAAAGGTAGTAAACTAAAATTATAGTTCTACTGAGTCCAGTGTCACCTTTAGACAGTAACCAAATCATAAAGGTTTTATAAAAGCAAGACTGACATGTAATTACTATCCCAAGAGCAGCACCATTCCAATATAACATTCAGTAGCACATATTATCAATCAAATTAAATTTTTAAGACTGCTGTGTTCAGACTGCACACGTGAATATGTACTCTGTGTCATGAATAGTTTTCTAAGGACCTTAATTCATATTGGCTTTAACCCTCTCCCCTAGGGTTCTTTTCAGAACTAAATCTGGAGTGAGAAATTGTAATGATTAGATAAACAGCACAGTTCAGTATTTAATAGTAATATGTAAACAATTAGCACAGACTGAGTCCTTAGCTATCTATCACAGCTAAGCACAAGCTGCAGCAACTTGACTGTGACCTGAATAATCAGAAAATAACAAAAAACCTTGCATTAATTTTCACCTTGAATAACTATGTTGAAGTTTTATTTGTCAGAGAAATTGCCCATAAAGTCTTCTCTTCATTAGCATATCTTCTAGTAAATTATTTTGAAAACAGCTAATTCTATAATATTTCCTCTACACTAGATGCTGTACACCATGAAAGTAACTTGGATAGGCTAATGTGTATTAACAACAACAAAAAATCTGCTTAATTTTATACTAGATCAATAAATAGAAAAATAAATATGTTCCTTTCAGAGATATTCTAACTTAAACCTAAAATATGAGAAGAAGCCAGATTTCAAGGAGCCCCAGAAAGATGATTCTAGTTACAGAGAAAGAGAACTGCAGAGCCTAAACTAGAAGAGAGCTTAGCACATCTAATCATGTGCTGCGTAATGATGGAGAATTCTGAGAAATGCATCATTTGGTGATTTTGTAGTTTTGTGAACATCATAGAGTGCACATACACAAACCTAGATGGTATAGCCTACTACACACCTAGGCTATGGTATATAGCCTATTGCTCTGTAGGAGTGGAAAAATAATTTCCCCTTTACTCCTCTGGGTTGTCGATGTAAGAAACATCCAACCCTGTAGAGGACTTTTATGAGTTTACTTGAGCCATAACTGATGTCAATGGCTTGGAAGCAAGGTTTCAAATGCTCCCAAAGATGACAATTTTGCAGTGTCTTTTGTGCCTTTGAAGTTAAGGAGGGAATTTAAGGAAGATCACATGAAGGTGGGAGAAAGCAAGGTGGGGATTATTACAGGACAGTTAAAAAGGTTATGTGCTCTCTTGATAGTGGTTATGCTTATTTCAAAGGTGTATTAAACTAGATGCAGAAGAACAATGGACAGGGATGGTTTAAGGCCAAGATAAACCTTTTACTTAAAAATTTACATGCTAGGGTGTGACTACACACCATGACCTGCGCAGTTAGGGATTTATGATCAGATCATCCTGTGGGGTTACTTTCCTAGAACTTTTTTTGTTGTTGTTGTTGTTTTTTGTCCATAGAGTTCTTAGCTGAGATATCCCTGTAATAAAAGACAGATTAACAGGAGAAACAGAAACAAAAGTTTAATAACATGTGTACATCCTGTATACATGGGAGAGACCAGGGAAAACTGAGTCACTGGCCAAAATGGCTGAAGTCACCATCTTAACTGCCATCTTCAGTGGAAGACAAAAGAAGATGTTAGGGCTAGAGGAATCAGTTATGGGAGGTTACCAGGAAAAACACAGTAAGGTTGTTATGCAGATTTAAGTCCTTATCTTCTGAACTGATAAGAGTTTCTAGAGATAAGGTCATCTTGCTCTACCTGATACAGCTGGGAGATTCTCCTTCAAATGTAAACATCTTTTACAAAGAGTAACTTTTTTTTTCCCCCCCAGCTCCTTCCAGGTGTACAGTTACTTAAAATTAACTAGCCTGAAATAACCCTTAGGCCAAAGAGACATATTTTGGGTGATAAATTCTGTTCTCTTACAGGTCCTAGGCTATAAACCTGTACAGCATGTTAATGTACTGAATATTGTAGGCAATTGTAACACAATTGTATTTGTTTAATGTGTTGTGCTAAGACATTATCATGGCTATGGTATCACTAGGTAATAGGAATTTTTCAGTTTCATTATAATCTTATGGGACCACCACAGTTTAGGTGGTCCATCATTGGCTGAAATTGTTGCTGGAAAACAGGTTCTTGGTATCATAACAGGCATGAATTTAAGGATGCACTGAATATGCCAAGCCAATGGTGAACTTATTTAAAGGAGGACAACACACTCTCAAGAAGGGAGAGCGGGCAGGCCTGGAGAAGAGCAACTGCTCTAAGGACAGAGGAGCCTAGGAGTTTATTAGAATGTGGGCACAAAATATTCAAAATGTAGGGGTGGCATTACAGGTGTTCCCAGGCCGGTCCTTGTTCACCATCCCTTCCCATCAGGAGATGGGATTCTCTCATCTTTATTTGGCTTTNTTTTCTATTAAGGTATTTGATTAGATAAGGTGCCACCCACATTATGGAGAACAATTTGCTTTACTCAGTGTCTACTGATTTAAATGTTAATCTCATTCAAAAACAACCTTAGTAGAAACATCCATAATAATGTTTGACCACACATCTGGGCACCATTGCCTGGCCAACTTAACGCATAATAAAACTATTACAGTCTGTATAGTACATTGATTTTTTTTCAATTCAATCTTTCTTTTCAAAATCATAAGTGTGTTTTTAGAGAAGACCTTTTAAATATAAAATATTTCATTGATTGCCTGTGATTATTAAATAAATAATAAACTCATCACAGTTTTATTAGTATCAGTCTTTCAGGAATAGATACTACTGGCATTTTTCTGACTGATCAGTAAGTTAGTTCAGAATTTGCCCCAGATTATGCCTCTGCTTAAAAACCGTAAAAAGGGTATGAGAGTCCATCATGCCAAGAAAAGTTTCTCTTCCTTCAGATGATTTTACAGTTTAAACACTTACATTATTTACTAATATTTGACAAACATGTGAGACCAATTTGCTGAAAGAACTGATGATTGGGAAATCCAACTTGAAAGCCAATAGTGCTTGGTACATATTAGGCATTCAATAAATATGTATAGAATATATGAATAGAAGTTTGCTATGAATAGCATGCGTTCCTCCTTGCTTCTTGAGATAGCATAAGCCAAAAATATTGCTACTTTGATGTTGGTTATTATTTCCTTAAACAATTTTTAAAAATTCATTCAGTCTGTCTTTGTGTTTCTGATATCATTGAATGGTGCTCAAAGCTAATTTTGGAAAATTTTTGGAATTTTCATACATGCCTATACCCAATTATCAACACAAATATATTCATTTCTATTTCCTATATTTATGCTCCTTTCTTTCTTCTTTCTAACTTGTCTCTTTCTTTACTCATACTATCCTTTCTCATTCCTGTTATTTTTCTTTGAAGTGTTTTAACCTTCTCACTGCCTTTTCTCAACCTCCGTGGTATTATTTAGTCCTTCTACAGTGGCTTGAGACTAAGCAGTTATCCAGATTTTCAGTGATTTTAAACTTATTTGTTTTTCTATTTGCACTGATGTTTATCACAAAGAGTTCTACCTAAATGCCTATGTTTTGAAGTTTCCTCTACAAAATGTAAAGCTAACCATAGATGTATAAGGATGGCGATGATGATGGCAAGTGACTTGCAGGGTAGACCACTGGCATTTATCACCACCTGCCCTATCCATTCTCATTTTAATGTAATAGCTGGACAGGACTTAGCAAGGATGGTTTGTCTTTGTTGGACACAATAGCAGTAGGATGGCTGAACTAGGGCTGGAAAATCCACTTCTAAGATGGTTTCTTTGAATGGCTGCTGAATTAGTTATCTATTACAACATACAATTTAACTCTAATTTAGCATCTTAGAAAGACAGGAAGCATTTGTGTTTGTTTGTTTGTTTGTTTGTTTGTTTGTTTGTTTGTTTGTTTTCATACAGTTTCTGTGGGTCAGGTATCTGAGAGAGAATTAGCTGGGTGGTTCTGCTCAGGGGCTCCCATGACACTGCAGCCTGCTTGTTAACTAGGGCCTCAGTCATCTGTTTCCAAGATGGATGTCTCAGGCAAAGTGAGTTGGTTCTGGCTATTTGCAAAAAACTTCTGTTTCTCATCATGTGGACTTCTCCATAAAGCTGCTTGAGTGACTTATGACATGGCAGCTGGCTTTCTCCATAGTGGCCCACGAGAGAAATTGCAATGGCTTTTAATGTTGAGCCTAAGAAGTCACACACTGTTGTTTCTGCTGTATGCTACTGGTCACACAGTTCAGCTTTATTCAGTGTAACAGGGCATTTTGCAGGACCATGGATACCAGAAGGCACGGACCATTGTGCAGCATTTCAGGGGCTGGCTGCCACAGGTGGAATATTGGTGCTGGCTTTTACCTGGGCTTCCCCATAAGTGTGTTTGGGCTTCCTCACAGTCTGACGACTAAGTCTCCAGAGAAAAAAGAAATAAGGAGACCAAGAGGCAGGAAGCGGCACAATGGTTAGGCCGGTTATTAAGGCCTGTACTCAGAAATTGGTACAACATCATTTCCATTTTATTTTACCAATGAA
>NW_017732725.1:50755-67979 GCF_001890085.2 Hipposideros armiger
AAAATAGAAGGGAGCCCTTATCTACCATAACCGGAGGAAACAGGTGCAGATGGAACCAGGTAGGAAGTAATTATTTGAGAGAGTAATAAATGAATTTTATAGGAAAACACAGCAGAACTGATGTGCAGAATCAAGGACCAGTTTGAAGTTGGTAATTATAAATTCAAAGTGAAATCAGTGCTATGTGATTTTCTCTGGTAATATTCATTTCCTTGAGTATAGGCACAGAGGAGACAATAGTTCTGTTTCTCTAGGGTTGGAGATATATGAGGTAATAACAATAGAGGGAGAGAGGGGCAAGTGAGCCCAGGAAGTTTGCTAAGATATGATTAGAATACAGACTAGGGGATTTAACCTGAATAAGGAATGCAGTAAAGACAGTCAGGAAGAGGCACTGTGGTAGTGAGGAAGGTGGAGTCTGTGTTTTAGGTCACAAGGAAGTTAAAGAATTAAAGTTGTGGTATTAGAAGTATAGACAGTGTAGTTATATCCTGGGGTGTTTGACATCCAGATCTAAGAGAAAGCTCAATTTCTGGTGATGACAACATGCGATGTGTGTCTAGAAGAGCAGATGGCTGAGGTGGTGTGGGAGAAAGTCATTGGAGGAGGAGCGGAAAAGAATGGAGATTCCAGTTTCTGTAGACATCATTGATACGTAAATCGCTAAGGATGTGTGGGGGAGAGGAAGGCTGTGAGTCAGGAACAGAAGTTTTCAAAGTGTGCAGTAAACCAGACTTCAGCCACTACACCTACAAGGAACAGAGCAAATTTATTTCATGGAGTTAGTCTTTTTAATGCAATCGGATTTATTTCTCTTTGGTTTACATGAACTCATGAAAAATGGAACATTTTCAATACAGTTTTTCAATTATGTATCCTGAAATTTACTCATTACAAACCAAAACACCTCACCACTGCAGCTCTGGGAAATGTTGAATCCAGAAATGATTGTGAACAGCTAGACAACACCAGGAAAGTCACAGAGGAGCTACACACGCAGGAGCAGAGGAGAGAAACATATTCAAGGGCAAATTACATGGGAATGGAAAGGAGATATGAATTTAGAAAAAAAAAATCAAGTGATTGTTATAAAGGCTATATATTCAGATCTTTCCTCCACTATATGTGAGCTAAAGACTTGATCATTACATAGCCCAGTTTCTTGAACATTAACATAGAGATAATAATACCTATGCTATCTGGCTGTTTTAAAGATTAAATGAGAAATATGTAAAGCCCATTTATTATGCAGGGTATAGGCTAAGATATTATAACAAAATGCCTAAAACTGTAGTTACTTCAAAAAGAAATGTATTTCTCTCTCACCTAACAGATCAGGATGAGTCTTGCTTGGAAAGGTCATTCAGAGACTTCAATTCTTTATATCTTGATGTTTTCTTATATCCTATGGCATGTTTTTCTCATGATTGAAGCTGGCTGACTTCTCTGCATTCCTGTTTGGGGGGACAAGAAAGAGTGCAAGTCTGGGTCAGACAGCTTATCTGCAGGAAGATGACACATGCTATACATGTGATTTCAACTTCTGTCCCATTGGCCCAAACTTAGTCACATAGCTAGTGTCTTCTCTGGCAGGTCAGCCTGATTCTATGCCTTAACTTTGGAGTTTTGGAGTCTAATACTGAAAGAAATAAGAAAATGGATCCTAGAAGTGAGTTGCTATGTCCACCACAGCACCTACCACAATCCTGAATCCATATTATTAAGAATTATTAGTTCCATTAATTACCCTTTTTAGGAATGCCTTTAGTCATCTTTTATAGACGTTATTGCGTTTTAAGTGCCAACACATTGGGTTTTTATTTATAAATATTTAATAAAATTGGATTTCTTGATGATTATTGACATATCTCCTCCAACACTTCAGGAGCACTTTACATGTATAAGCGTTTAACCTGGTGTTTTGCTGAGCCTATTCCCATAACAAAATAGTGACCCACGGCATGATTTAAGTATATTGGGAATTTTAATATGGAGTCTACACTCAGACACTTGAGATGGAGACTTATCTGTTATTTGGCTAAGTGTGACAAATTTTGCATGTGGATCCAGCTCAAGTAAAAATACTCAGCAGTAGCAAGTTCATAAAATGACCCTAAGTCAAGTTTTATTCACTTAATTTGGTAAATATCCTCACAACAAAATTATTGTCTCTGCCAGAACAATCTGACTGTCTAGTTTTGTTACATTGGTTTTACTTATTAAGCATGTTTTTGCTTGTGAATACCTCTGGTTGTTCAGCATATGTCCAGTGAAGCAGGAGAACATTTGCGTCTGCCCATCAAAGTGTTTCCAATAATGGCCCTATACTGAAAAAAGCAGCTGTAGCAGCACCAGGGACATGTAAATTAGGATGTTAATGAGGAATACTCTCAAATTTAGAGTTCCCAGGAATAAGGCTCATAGAACTAAAATAGGTCATTATTACCCAAAGTCAATTTTATTGGGGAAATAAGGCACTTAACTTCTATTGACAAATAAAGAAGTTTGTAACAGGGACTGTAAATTCAGTGAAAAAAAATATACAACTAATTCCATTTAGAACAATACTTTTTACATATGGGTCTATGTACAGAGCAAAGTACTTTTTGATTTCCCTCCTTTTCATCACTATGCACCATCTCCTTTCAAGTCATTTCATATTTTATCTTCTCTAAGAGGGTTTCCTTGATTATTCCCTGTTCTCTTTTGTTTTATTTTTAATATTTTAAAGGTATTTTAAAATTTTTTAGATTTGTTGATACCTGGATCTGCAAAACAACAACATGATTATGATTTCATTGTTTAGCTGCTAAAATTATAAATATAAATAGAGAAAAAAACTGACATGTAGTTAGCACATGTTATGTATCAGTTTTATTCACATACATGTTTTTATTTAATCCAAGTCTGTATTGTATGATGGTTGAAACTCATGTCTAGGATCAGACAGTCTTAGATTTTAATTTCCTGCTTGCCAATTTTTGTGTAAGTCACCTTAAAGTAAGCCTATTTTTTTTCAATTTTGATAATTACAGAAATTATTCTGCAATATTGCTGGATGATAAAATGAAGTAATATGTGTAAAGCACTTAGATTATCTTGAGGTGAAGTAAACAGTAAATAAATATTAGCTATTTTTGTTTTATTACTAATTACTTCTGAAATTGAAGGTATTATTAAGTCCAATTGTATCAACAACAAACCAAGGTTCAAAGATTTTCTGTAAGTTGAAAAATCTACGTAGAACGGAAGATTTAGAATTTTAAAATGTAACGTCTTTTTTTTGTTTTTTGTATCTTACTCTTCATTAACACCTAAGAAAACACTGTTGTTTTCAAAATAATTACTAAAAGCGGAAGCCCACTTCTAAGCGGGGAGCAGGTTGGATATTTTGTATCCTGGCTGGGTTGAAAAAGAAAAATAATGATTAATTTTCCATACATATTGAATCCTATTGTTTTTCACACAGTATTGTTGGATAGACCTGTGTTTTTTATTATTAAGTGGTTTTTGTTCTGCAAATCCAGCTGCCTCCTTCTCTGTGCCTTCCCTTTAAAGTGAAGGGAGAGAAAGGATAAGGAACCGAAATGGGTCAGATTGAAGCTAAATGCACAGACTGCGGACAGTGAAGGAGCAAGGCACTGCGTTCTGAGAAGCCGCATTACTTCCTGCCCGACTCCTAATCTAAAATTTGTAATGTGCTACAATATGCTATTTCTCCTTGAGAAAAATAATAGTTACTATCATCTTAGAATCAGAGTAAGACTTTAAGAGCTATTAAATGTCAAGTGAAGAGAAGAGAGAGTTTCAAGAAAAATTCAGGTTCAAATAGCAAAGAGAAAACATACAAATACCAAGTTTAAGAACTATATTATCTGTCCTGTCCCATGGTGGCAATTTGCAATGCAGCCATAGTTATGATAGTCATATGCATATAAATATATGTAAATATATATAATCACATGTATATAAATCATATAATATGTAAAATATATTTAAAAATATACATAAATGTATATCATAATATAGATGTAGGATTGTATATATAATTTAAATTGAGTTAGTTCTAAGGCTTGGCACTTTTTAATTCACAGGAAATTTATTTATCTCAAAACATGCTAGTGTTTTGGGCAAACATGTTCTACTACACCTATCCTTTTGTGAAGCCAGGTAAAAAGAAACTGTGTTTGATTCCAGTGCTCTGGTGAATGCACCCTCCTTTTAGAAGTGATGGAAGGAAGTTACTTTGGTAGGGCAGCGGAATTAGTGGCAGGGAAAAGAAGACAATTGCAGTATTCTGGGTGGTAGATGACAAGAACCGAATTAAGTGTAATGTGGTGATAGAGAGAAGACATTTAAAAATACCTGGAAGTATCATGCTAGATTCGTGCTTGGAAATTAAGAGGAGATAAAGGATAAAAAGGAAGGAAGTGGAATGAAACTTGGATTTGGGCTTTGAGGACAGGTGAACAGGTTTTTAAAGACAGTGAAAACTAATTAGTTAGGTACAGCTGTGTTTTAAAGGTCATAGATTGTAAAGGTCATTCAAATGAAAGTCAAGTATACACAATAACCAAAAGTTTCTAGAAAGTTTATAAAAATAATTAGTCAATTATTTTAAAATTTTGTATCAAACATCTACTCTATTCTTCATAGTAGCTCTTCTCAAGCATTATTTAAATATTTTATTATTTTGAGATTTAACATCGAGTATAATGTAATATCTTTAAAGAAATTAATTGAAAATATTAAAGCTATAGTAATTTTATGTCTAAAGCTTTTTAAAGATTTTATTTTTAATGTAAGATTCTCTGACCCAATATAAACATATTTTATTTTGATTATTACTGGAACACTTGCAGACCAAAAGTTTTATATATTATAGAATAGGTTATACTTGACACCTGAAACTAATATAAAATAATTTTGAATGTCAACAGTAACGGAAACAAATTAATAAATAATTAAAAAATAATAAATTCAGTTATGTTTTAGTTAAAAGGTTTAACTGAAAGGACTTTTCAAAAACTTTTCTCATTGCCTTGATTTCATCATAACCAAGCAACATACATTCCACTTAGGCCGTGTCAGGCATCCAGATTGAGGTCAAACATTCACTTAATTTGGATGAGCCAGGAACATTGCAAATACCACCTGGAATCTACAATTCAATTTTAGCATATTTTTCATCAAAGAAAGTGAATTTTCCCATAATTTCTCATATTTCAGCACTGTACAGTTGTTCTAGACCATCCAGCTGTTTACCAAAATTCAAACGGGAAGACTTCATTATGAATATAAATGAAATATGTATTTTACTTTTATTTAGTGGCTTTCTTTCGGCACAGCCTTAGACAAGGCAGCACAACCTTAATCAACACCTCTTTTCTTTCTGTCACAGGAGATTTTCTATTTTAATTCTAGTGAATTGGGAATAGAAAATGATTATGCAACGGTGATTACAGCTTTCTTTACCATTGTTCCCGTTTTCCATATACAGGCCCTTAAGTAGTACGAAGGAAGCATTTTAATAATATGAATTTTCTAATTGATGTAATTCTCTTTGTTCCTTCTTCTGGTTGAAAAACTTTAAAGATTGCAAAATATATGTCTACCTTCTTAGTCTACAAAGTAACTATGAAAGTAAACTTGCATTGCCTTAGATTAGAAAATAGGGACATTACTGCAAGTTTTATGACAGTGAACGAAGCATTAAAGCTCTCTGGTCTTCAGTTCCCATATTTATAAAATCAGAGTTTGGCAATCTAATTCTCAGTGTAGCAATGAGGTAGTAATAGAGATAGCAAGTAAGAGAGTATGTATAAAGCATTTTGTAAAACTGTGAAGCCCTATTCATTTCACGGAATAACCTGTGCATTCAGCAAATATTGAACACATACTATGTGCCAGCCATTAGCAATATGAAGAAAAATAAGGCAAAATCCTTCTTTGAAGAATCTCTCAGCTTAGATGAAGGTGAAATACACTAAAGAAACACTGCCAATATGATATGACAGAAAACATGATAAGGTGCAAACATGGCTTTGAGAGTACATAGAGTAGCACATATCTAAATATCCCAAGATGTTTACCTAATGCACAGGTAACAAATGCAAAAATAGACTAGTAAAAGTACACGAAAGCTTCCACATAGGAAAGGAAAAAATCAGCAAAATAAAAGGGAACCTATAGAATGGGAGAAAGTATTTGTAAACATATATCTGATAAGGGGCTAATATCCCAAAAATGTAAGGAACTCCCACAAATCAATAGCAAAAAAACAACCCAATTTTAAAATGTGCAAAGGAACTGAATAGACATTTCTCCCAAGAAGACATGCAAATGGCCAAGAAATATATGAAAAGGTTCTCACAATCACTTATCATCAGGTACATGTAAATCAAAACTACAATGACATATCACCTTATACACATTAGAATGGCTATTATTTTAAAAATACAAAGTGTTGACAGGATATGGAGAAAAGGGAACCCTTGTACACTGTTGGTGAGAATGTAGATTGGTGCAGCCACTATGGAAAACGGTATAGATACTCTTCAGAAAATCAAAACTACAGCTACCAGATGACCCAGCAATCTCACTTCTGAGTATAAACCAAGGGAATTAAAGTCAGGATCTCAAAAAGATAGCTGCACTCCCGTGTTCACTGCAGCATTATTCACAATAGCCCAGACATGGAAGCAGCTCTCCATTGGTGGATGAATGAATAAATAAAATGTGGTATATACAGAGAACATTATATTACTCAACTTTAAAAAAGAAGAAAATCCTGCCATTTATGACAATATAGATGAATCTGGCGGCATTATGCTAAATGAAATAAGCCAGACACTGAATGAAAAATACTACATAATACCATTTATATGAGGAATCTAAAACAGTCAGACTCATATAAGTGGAGAGTACAATGGTGATTGCCAGAGGCTGTGGGTAGGAGAGAATAGAGAGTAGTAGGTAAAATGTACAAAGTTTCCATTATACAAAATATATTTATTTTTATCTTAAGTCCTAGAGATCTACTATACAGCATAATCCCCATAGTAAGCGATAGTGTATTATTTATTCTAAAATTTGCTAAGGATATATCTTATAGTAAGTGTTTATATCACAAAATAATATCAATAATAAATAAAGAGGGTAGAACGAAACTTTTGGAGGAGATGGGTATACTTATAGATTGTGGTGATGGTTTCATGAGTATAGAATCATCTCCAAACTATTAAACTGTATATATGAAATCTGTACAGATTTTGTAGATCAGTTATACCTCAATAAAGTGGTTAAAAGAAACACAAAAAAACAAACTGAATGCAACTCATAGGGGAAATGATGAAAAAACTGATTAATGGGAAAAAAGATAAATAGAGGTCTAAATAAGACCAAGTTGCTGATCGTATTATGTAAACAATACTCATGTTATTTCAGTTCAATAACAGTCACAGAAACTTTTGTGGGGTAAAAAGATTCATACTGTTTTTATGGTCTGGATTCTGGAAGGTTCAACATATTATGGATGTACATTCTCCCCAAGTTGATCTATAGGTTTAATGCAATTTTTATCAAAATCCTAGAAGAGTCTTTTTGTAGACATAGATGAGCTTCTTCTAAAATGGGTATGGAAAGGTATAAACTCTGGAATAGCTAAAATAATAATGACAAAGAAGAATAAAAGTGGCAGAAATCACTCTATCTGATATTAAGGCTTAGTATATAGCTACATTGAGTAGAACAGTATAGTATTGGTGAAAGGATAGACTTCTGTATTAATGGAACACAATAGGAATTTTAAGAATGGCCTACACAAATACAGCAAACTGATTTTTGACGAAGATTCAATAACAAATCAATGGAGGACAGAGGGTGAGTTTAATCTGCACCCAGTGCTCTCCAGTGTTTTCTTTTTAATTCATTATGTACTGTATTAGTAAAAATGCCTGACCGTGTGCCTCCAAGATTTGTGGACTCATTGAATTATTTATACATTAAATGTGTGTTCTACTGCACTAACTTCTGAAGAACATATGCAAACTATACAAATGTTTAAAGTATAAGATTAAAATAAATATAACTAGGGATTTTAAATTTTTATTTCTATACCACAATCCTATATATTCTTGGAATGCAAGCCTCACAGTTTGGTGATGGCCATTGTAAACCAAAGCAAGCTATTAAAAGATTTTTTTTCCTTTTATTTTAGTATTGCTTTTGGTTTTATTTTTTGCCTTGAAATCACTATTTAAAATATCACAAAAGATTAATAATATAGGTGATATTCTCCCAGTGTTAGTCAGAGCATACCATGATACTCTAAGGAATATTTTCTGTATTATTAATAGTGGAAACTTAACCAGTACCTGGAGGCAAAGGAAATGTGAAGAATCTTGGGTTTGCTCATTATATTTAAAATACGTGTGATGAGTTTTGTAGTATAAAAGTGCAGAAAACCAAAAATGTACTTTTTAACTTTCTTCTAACCAATTTCCTTGTATACTTTCTTCATGTTATCTCCCTGCAAAATATATAGTGCTTGAGAGCTGTGACATGTTCACAGTATGCATACATATGTGTATTTTAACATTCAAAGAGATGACGAAGAATTACTGAGCTAAACATATTATCACATAATGTTTGTGTCTCCCATTTATTTTTTCTGTAGCTTATAGAAGGTTAGAACAAATAAATCTGGGGTTTTTCATAAAGACAGGACAATGTGATTGTGTTTCTTCTTATATGACCAATAGATATTCTTTGGTAAGCAAATGTTAGAAAGAATATTTTGTAATAAAAGTATAAAATAATCAACAAATATTCTAAATGTACCATGAAGAGCACTAAGAAGTAGGACTACCAACAAAGATGGTGAAATATTAAGTACATGTTTGCTAATAACTCCCTTTAAAAACCAAGGAATTTGCCAACAACAAAAAGGCCCAAATAGAGATAAAAATGTTGTGTACTCTAAATCCAGCAGAGAACTCAGCCTCCTGCCATAAATTCTGATGATACAAAAAAATTCTGGGGGCCGGCCGAATGGCTCAGTTGGTTAAGAGCTCGCTCAAGAGTTTGAGCTCTGAGCAACAGCGGTTCGAGTCCTGGCCCGAGCTGAGCAGCCACTGAGATGCCAACAGGTGGCAGGATGGCTCAGCTAAAAAAAAATAAAATAAAAAAAAATAAAAAATAAAAATTCTGGACCAATTTAAGGAAGATGCTGATACATTCAATGTATCATACAATGTAAGACATACAATGTATGTCTAAGTTGTCCGTAAGCCTGGGACAGTGTTATGAGGAGTAAGTGCGAAGGCTTGACTGGTACTTCTAGGTGATGGTACATTGTTAAAAATAAAAGTGAGCTTTGTAATCTAATTTGTACGTAAAAAACATTATTTCTTCAAGCTATCAGGACAGATGGGGCTAGAAAACCTTATCTAACCTGGCTTTCTCATGAGAAAAAATGAAAGGCAGAGGTAAACGTATCAGAAATAACCATACAGAGATAAATAATATTTGGGCTAGGATATGAAAAGATACTCTAACTTAAATTTCTGGTAATGTAACTGACCCACTCTCTAACTTAAATTTCTGGTAATGTAACTGACCCACTCAAAAACAAACTAACAAAGCAAACTCATACATACGGACAACAGGATGGTAGTTATCAGAAGGGAAAGGAGGTGGAGGGAGGGCAAAGTGGGACAAGGACGTTAAATATGGGTATAGGTGACAGAAGGAAACTAGCCTTTGGGTGGGGAGCATGTAATGGAGTACACAGATATCGAATTGTAACCTTGTACCCCTGAAAATGATAGATTGTTTTTAACCAGTGTTACTGCAATAAATTTAATTTTTTTCAAGTTAAGTTTTAAAAATAAGAAAGAAAAAGAGAGAGGGGAAAGGAGGGAGGGAGGGGGGAGAGAGAGAGAAAAGGAAGGAAGGAAGGAAGGAAGGAAGGAAGGAAGGAAGGAAGGAAGGAAGGAAGGAAGAGAAAATAAACTGAACTCCAAGGTAACTTACCATCAATGGGACAAAACATGTTCCTGATTTAATGGAACAAATCTGATAACAAAAATAAATAAATAAATAATAAATAAGATAACCTGGACTGCACTGCCCAGGGTCCTAGCTCCTTGGGCTCTCAGTGGGCAACCAAAGTGCCAAACACTGAATTTATAAGATTAGTTTCTAGCATCTTCAGGAAAGCCCTACCTAATACTAGCTAAAGATACATCAGCCCTACTGTCATGCTTTACTGCATTCCACCATGTCATTTCCTCTACAGTGCTAATTGATGTTTAAAAGTATCCTGTGTATTTACCTTATTGACTGAGTTTTCACACTAGCAGGTAACCTCCTAGAGGACTGGTCTTTTGTCTGTCTTGTTAACTTTTATGCCTGCAGGGCCAAAAATAATGTCTGGCACAGAATAAAGACCATAAATACATGTGCATTGACTGAACAGATGGACATAAAGAGAATCAAGGAAATTCTACTTACAGTACTTTGTGACATATGGACTTAAATAGAATTTACCCTACCTAAACATAAATAAGCAGAATAACAAGGACTTCCGCAAAAAATTGACAAAAGAGAAAATGAGAAATATTTTTATTGCAATTAAGGGCATTAATTAAGGAAAGCATGGATTTTATCGATATAGAAGTTATGATAATAAATATGATAAAAGAGACTAAAACAGTATAAAGAAATTAAAGGGAACAATAAAGATAAAGCAGAGGTTATAAACACGCCACAGGAAAGACTAATGCAGTCAACTTTTCAGAAGATCAGATTATGGCACTGGGCAGATAATTCAGAAAGTCACATATAATACACTGGAAATCAAATTTAAAGAGGTAATAGATGAGAAAGACAACAGATATCCAACACAAATATTATTGGTATCCCTAGAAAAGAGAACTGAGCTAGTAAACAAGAAATAAACAAATTCAAAATAGAAATGATGCCTGACCACTGTGCTGTACACCTGAAGCTGAAGCTGAACAATATTGAATGTCAACTATATATATAGTCATGGGATATGGACTATAGCATAGTTAACAGAGTAAGTGGAATTGTAAAAGCTATTATATATATGATTAGGGGTGGGGGTTAGCACTTTGTGAGGAGTGTAAATGTCTAACTATTACATTGTTTTCTACACCTGAAACTAATAATGATAATAATGATACTAATAATACTAATAATAATAATAATAATGAAAGAAATAGAAATTACAGAAAACTTTCATGAAATGAAAGGTGACACAAATCTGCATTTCCAAAGGACCCAGGAAGAGATCCACTTGTCAGAAAAAAAAGGAAGAAAAAAAAATAGCAAAGATTGAAAACCACAAATTCTATTTGTCATGAGTTTTATATTTAACTTACCTAAGAAGCATTCTGCTAACAAAAAATCTAGGTCTCCTAAATAGGAAAAAAAAAATAGGTTCACCTCACACTTCTCTTCAGCAACTTTAGATGTTGACAGTGGAGCAGTGTGCACAGTTGAGGGATAAGGATACAAATCAAGAACATTTACCCATCCAGATTGTCATTCACACATGTGGGCAATAAAAAAAGACATTCTCAAACACACCAAGACTCTGGAAGCATCACCCATGTATCATTCTTTAAAAAAGTTTGCTTGAAGTAATACAGTTAAATGAGAGATGAATCAGAATAAATAATTTTATAGTACAATTATAAAACTAAAATATTGACAAAATAAAATATTTATGAAATGTTACATTTATTTTACTTATAAAATATTTATTTATAATGCTATTTAAATCAAGAATTAAATTTGAATATTTATGGGCAATTGTCCTATAAGCAGAATGTGAATGTAATGTAATCTTCAGCTTAAATTAACAAGAGGAGTTTCTGTTACATAACTGAAAATTGTTACGGTGATATATACCAGGGGTGCCAAAAAAATGTATACAAGTGGACACTTCAGTCAATGTTGCACAAGCAGTAGTTCGCCAGAATCAGAAGTGCCTGGACACTGATGTAACCACTTTGAGCACCTCTTGTAATCGCAGAAGTCAAGTGTGACTTGTATTCATCTTTTGTTATTGATGTATATTGAGTCCTTCAATTTTAAGTTTTTCTTTTCTTAAAATATGTCCACATACATAAGCCCGGAAAAGAGAATCTGCTCTGAAGGCCGCCCTCTTCTCACTGATCCAGTCTTGGATCTCACTGCACCAGCTGCCGGTGTCCCGTGTCCCTTGAGTTCTTGCCCACATTCCACACACTCTACATCCTCCTCCTTTGTCCTCTCAATGTATTTGTCCTTCCAACATTGGTGATGGTGGAGGGGTTAGAGCTGAGGGCTCTGAATTTCTTAGCCACTTGCCTTCTCCAACATGAAGCTGTCTTCAGATTATCTATCTAGACATATGTTCCTCACTATTCCTTAATTTTAGTAAGCATCTCTAAGAAGTTTGGAGCCTCTCTGGATTTAGAAGTGTGAAGTCAAATCCCTGCTACTCTATATAAGTACATTTTGGGAGGTCTCAGAGCAGAAAGTTAATTTTTATGAAACGCGCATGCACCCACATACATACATGCATGCACATCAGGACTTGACCTAGAGGAGGTAGTGTAACAGCCACCTAGGAATTTACCAGCTAATGAGCACTAGGCGTTTTGAGCTTCCTCTTCCTATTGTTTTGCTTGATGACAATCTCTGTGTCAGTCCTCGTGCTTTGCTCTTTACAGTTAAAACTCAGCTTATGAATCCAAGGACAACCTTTCCTTTCAATGAAAGTCAAACATGTTGTCCCAGTCTTAGAATTTAAACCTCTCTTTTGAAACCCAAAACTGAGCAATGACTTCTTTGCTCTAGTCAGTATCTGCCTTCTTTCTGATTTCCAGTATTTCTAATTCTTAAATTACACATACTAGGCTCAGAAATACTCTTTTATACCTTCATAAATATTATTATTTCTTTTCCTATTTGTTTTATTAATATTGATGTTGAGTTTGGTGTCTCTATTCTTGGTAATCTTTTCATATTTGTATTGAGATTCTCTCTTTGCCTCCCTGCCTGTGGTGCTTGTGATGGAACACTGGGGGTGGTCGACTAGGAGCTTACCTTTGGTGTGTGGGTGCCAAACGTGTTCAGAATATTAGCTAAAATTGGTACTCTGTTTCCCAGATTTCAAGGTTACTTTTACTCCTTTAAACCTGTGGGCAAATACTTTAATTGCTCATTGTTCAGCTAACCATGAAAAAAGAAAAGGACAATCCTTCAACTGCTGCAAATGCAGCTCACCAAGAGGTCACCCTCACATTTTTCTTTCTTCCACTTCTAACCATGCTCTCTGAGCTCAGTTTCCCAAAATCACTCCTATCACCCCAGAAATCTTGCCAGTATTCCCTACTTTCTATCTCAGCAATTTCTCAAATTTTCTGGCCTACTGTCCTTGCTGATTGCATATAAGTAGAGTAAGGAGTTAAAGTGAAATAAGGTAAGGGAAGACATCTAGGAGAAGTGACATTTCAACAGAGGCCTGGACAAAATGAATCATAATCGTTTACATAATACTATATAACATAATATTTCTGAGAGACTAATATTCCAGGTATTGGGCATAGCAAGTGCAAAGATACTGCGAGAAAAATATCCTTAGCCTGTCCAAGGAATAGTTTTTTGGTAGAATCGAGAGAGGCAAAACCATGACTATGTCATAATGTTATTAGGGTAACAAATACCCATAACATAAAAAAAGAAATCCAAAACAGAATAAAATGAAAATATGAAAAGGGTCCTAATTATATGCTAAGTGACTATATAAGAATGGGAGTGACTAATTCTGACATGGGGAATCAGGCAAGATTTTGTGAAAGACCTTAAAGGAAGGAGTTTATTTCTTGTTTATGCAAAAGCATGAGTTTGTTTGTTGACCCTCCTGCGTGACTTCACCAAGAGCCCCATTATTTGTATAGTGTTGCTCTTGTCTGAGTTATATAAGAAATCTTGCCCAGCACACTGACTTTGCAGGTAGCAGACAAGAGAAAGGAAAGATAATGCGTATCACCCCTTCCAAATAAGGGCAAGACTTGAAAATCACACACATCACTTTTACTTACATTCCACTGGTCAAAAATTTAGTCATGTGGGCAATTTAGCTGCAAATGGAGGTTTGGAAAACCTCTATCACTCTGCTAAAAACCTCTATCTGTTAAAAACCTCTATCACTCTGGAAAAAGGGAGAAAAATATAAGGGAAAATTGGAAGTCTTTACCACACTTCCTAAAAAGAAAATCTTCATAATTCTAATAATGAAAATCTATCAATGATAGCACAGTTTACAGCTCTACTGATGTATAAACTTCAGCTCCATGAACCATCTAGAGAGTCACATTCATCTTTGGGTGGTGCTAACCCCACTTTGCATTGTATTTCATTTTAGGTATTATGTGGAACATTCTTCAACTCATTGAATTACTTGACTAATAGATTGTAGCATGCGTTAAGTAGACACACTACATCCGAACAACAAATACTTCATAGGTTAGTTACCTGTCAGATTCCAAATTATATTGAATAAAATTTTTATTACTTTATTCCCCATCACCCTCATTTATAAGGGACCATTCTATTTCAAATTTGATGGATATGCATAGTAGATGAAGCAATCTCTATTTATGTTCCTTGCAAAGGCCAGAAGTTGGCTACACACATCTAGAGACTTCTCCTGTCAAAATGTATTTGTACACATCATGAATACATTATTGCTGCTGCAGCATCTGCAGTGCTTTGGGCACACACTGCTGCAGACTTTGAGCAGACTGCAGCAAATGGCAAATATATATGCTGCTCTTTGATACAAGGTGGGGCTGCAGCATGCTTTTCTGTGAAAGTGTGGTCCCCAAATTAGTGTGTACTGCAACACAACACAAAAACCAAGTATCATTGCAACAGTTTTGGCAGATAGATTTCAATAATCTACACATATGCTAATCTATAAGAAAAAAAATATCCCATATTACCAATGACCCCCAAATATAGATTCTGAATGAAACTTAAAAGCCAGTGTCTACTACAATAGTTTTGTGACCAGAATACCAAAGGTATCATCTATAAACATTATAGGTGCAAGTGGAAGAAATAGTTTATTAAATAATGTAAATAACTGCTATCTTATTAATTATGTTGTCTATATAATAATAAATAGTCCTACAGTTAAAAAATAAGAGCTACTACTCAGTTTCAGCTGATTGCCATGCAGTGATTTAAAATCTTCTAATTGCAAAGAGAAACTAATTTTATGTAGTCTCTTTAAAATTATTTTTGACAATTAATCGAAAAACAAGCCAAAACATTTCTTAAGACAGACAAAACTTGCCTGTCAGCTATACCCAGCATGTAGACAATACCTGACCTTCCACTTCTTTGCACAATACCAGTTGTGTTTGAACGCTGTTACATTGGTGAATTATTTTCCATGGTGCTGTTCAGTTTTCTCTAAGACTATTAGTCCTAGATTACAGAGCTGCTAAAACCAAGGTCAGTCACTTAGTTCATTCAGTCATTTAACAAACAGTGCCTACAATGCTTCAGTCACTGTTGAAAGCACCAGGAATACAGTAGTGAAAACAAACAAACCAACAAACATACAAAAAATGCTGTCTCTCGGAACTGAGTCCATTGGCAAAGAAGCAAACATGCAAGATTACAGTTAATGCAAATGTTTATAGGGCAGAAGCATTTATGTAATCCTCATAATAAAAAATAATGATGATACCATCAGTTTCCTCACTTCACAGATGAGAAAACTGAAGCCTTAAGAGAGATTGAGTACCTTGACAAACCTGACACAGATATTGAAAGACACAATAAGGGCTTGAACTCAACTTTGTCTAACTCAAGGATCCTGCCTTATAGTATCATGCTGAATGAAGACCAACAAAACAACAGGTTTAGATGGTGAATTAAAACAGAGACTATGTGGGGAAAAAACAATGATATGAAGACACATACATCTCAAATAACAAAGATTCACAATCTTCATGTTCAGATATAAAAGTGAAAGAAATTCTTTAGTCAAACACGTAATAAGTATGCAAATGATAATTGTCTCAGTGAGGAAGCATTTGGTACCAAATTAAAGAAGATGTGAGTAATAGTATTTTACACTGGACAGGCATTTGATATTTATTAACAAAACTAAAAGTAGACGGTCCCAAATTTCTTTTATAGCATCTCAACAATATTGTTAAGATCTCAGGTTTTTTTTTTTTCAATCCTTCTTCTCAGCTATATGCATCTTGCTGGCTTTTTTGTCTCTGGCTTGTTGCCTCAAGGTCACAGTGTCTAAATGAGGAAGAGGAAGGATGCTTCTTTCTCCCTTTTGTGGGTCTCTACCAGGGAGAAAAATATCTCCCAGAAGTCCCTCCACAGATGTTTGCATTTCATGAATCAAATCGTAACTAAGACAAATGGCGTTGTTCAGACAAATTATGATAGATTTTGACTAATGTTGATTTATCTATGTGGCCAGACACATTGTTTCTTGAACAAAATTAAGGTTTTACTGGCAAAGAGGAAGGAATGACTTGTTGATTAAGTCACTAATAAAGTCTTCCAAAATAATAGGAAAGCAAATATTTATTGTACCCATTATCCACAAAGTACTTTACAATACAAAGAAATAAGACAATGCAATGATCTATGCCTACAAAACCTTCCACTATGTAAATAGTAGATTCAGAATTCTGAGTCAAATAGTTCATGGATTAAATCAAATGTAACAGAAATAATGCCCTGCAAGAAATGAAAAGCCTTTTAAAGAAAAGTCACAAATTAAAAGTAAAATGCAATCTTGACTTGAGTATAGTACAGAAAGACAGTGGATTCTGGCACAGAAAGGATCAATTGTACAGTTGGTGATAATATCTTTTATTACTATAAATTTTAACCCTATTGGAATTGGGTACACACAGAGACACATTCTCTTAATAAGCAGTAGAATCAAGAGCTTCTTGTGTAACTTTTAGAAATTGATCCCTCTCGATCTCTCAGTTGCAGGCAGGCAGGAAAATATCTCAAAATGAAATTGCCTCTGTTCCTGGGAAACAATATGTATACTTGATCAAATCAGTGTACCAAACACCACTAAGTCCTTTTTTGCTTTCCTTGTGTTTGCAGAGTTTTGCAAATTACATGTGAATCACTTTAATTCTCTCTCTCT
>NW_017732725.1:68309-99064 GCF_001890085.2 Hipposideros armiger
CAGGAAGAGCGCAATGATGGTGCCAACTTGGGCCAGTGAAGCAACGTCCTCCACAACTAGACTGAAGAACAAAAGAACAACAACTTGTCTGTTCCTCTTCCCCCCAATTCCCCAATAAAATCTTTTTTAAAAAGGCAGTTGTGTCCTTCATATATTTTTATTGTTGTATCTTTTAATATTTTACTCTCATTTGTTCCCATTCTTGTTCTTTCATGATGCTCATATCAAATCTTATTTTAAATATCAGGAAGTTATTTATAGATACTCAACACACATCTTTATGTTTATAATAGGAGTTGTTCCCAAGTTTATTACCTCAAATAATGTAAAGAACTATAACCACTAGAACCTCACTAGACAGAAAAGCAATTGATTGTGTGTCTGGTTTACTTCCCCCTTTTCTCCAGCTATTTAACATCCCTTAACTGTTTCCTAACCCATTGTGGCAGATGCTCTCAGTGGTTTGCCCATATTCACTCAGACCCTTTACCAATTCCCCACACATTACCTTCTGCTGTTCTCTCCCTCTTAAGAACTGGCAGTTGGCACCCATGGATCTTTATTCACAGGCTGGCCACTGGCTGCTAGAACCAGTTTGTCTGAGCATGAGGAAAACCTGAGTTCAGAAGCTCGTGCCCTCCTGCCCCTGAGGGGACAGCTCAGAGGTGGTACCTACACTGTTCACAAAGCTCTGTGAGATTGAATTAAAATTACCCTTTGTAGAACTGTGCCCCCTTTCTTATCTTCTTTCCTGTCCAGGTCCCACTTCCTAAATCCCTAGCAGTGTATATTCATTTCCTGGGGCTGCTGCGATAAAATACCACAAACTGGGTGGAAATTGATTGTCTCATAGTTCTCAAGGCTAGAAATGTGAGATCAAAGTGTTGGTAGGGTTACTTCCTTCTGATGGTGGTGAGAGAAAAGCATGCCTCTGGCCTAGCTTCTGGTTGTTTGTTGGCAGTCTTCGGTTCTCCCTGACTTGTAGAAAAATCACCCTGATCGCAGCCTTCACATTCATATGGCATTCTCCCTGAATTCAGTCCTGTGTCTAAATTTCCTCCATTTTTAAAGGACACCATTTATATTGGATTAGGAGCCCATTCTACTCCAGTGTGACCTCATCTGAAGTAAGCACATCTATGATGTCATGAGGGTGGCGGCCATCAACATTGCAGCCCACAGACTAGGCATTCCCCTGGATCTCCTTAATGCTTCCAGAGAGCTCTCTAGCTAAAGATTGGTGCTGCGTCTGTCAGGCAATGTTGACATCTCATCAAAAGTAATATTTCCACTGTATTTAATGTTTTGTTTTGTTTTTTCCTTCTATCTCTTGTTGGTTCTTTGAGGGCTTTGATAATCAGGGCAGAGGCAGAAGGTACCACCTCAATCTGGGCCTGTCTGTTCTGAATGGTCAGTTGCACTGTAATCCTCAGACCCTTCCAATCACTGGTTGCTTTGATGATGTCGTCACCAACCATTTTTTGGAGACAAACCTAGGGAGCCAATCTTGGGGGTCAGGGCAGACATGACACCAACTTCCCCACTGGTGCATCTCAGGTATACCAGTTTGCTCTTACTTGGGCCAAACTTAGGCAGCATGGTGGAGGCAGTTAGAGTTGGATGAACTCAGATTCAGCATGACCAAAGAAAGTTGTACCTAGGCCTCCTCACAGCCAAAGGTGAAAGAAAAAAGCAGTAATGGATTTTTGTTGAGTGTTGACTGTGTGCCAGGAAATGTACTATGTTTTTATATAAGAGCAAACCAAACAGAAATATTCCTGGAACTTATGTTAAGAGCAAAGGGAAATATATATATATATATATATAAATATATATATATATATATATATATATAGTAAAATAGTAGTTAGGTGATGATAAGGACTTGGGGGGAAAATGCTGAGAAAAAACTCAAGTAGAGTTTGGGTGACTGTATGTGGGGGAGGGGTGCTTGTAATACAAGTTTGGTCTTTAAAGTTCTCACTGAAAAAGCACCACATGAATAAAGACCTGGACACAAGGAAGAAATGACCCATGATTATATCTGGGAGAAAAGCTTTCCAGGCAACCGAGTAAGTAGTGAAAAGACTTTCAGGTGGAAGTTTGCCTGGGATGCTAAGAAGCAGAAAGGAGGCCACTTTGATCTGAGCAGAGCTGGGAAGAGTTAAGATAGAGATGGGTCACAAGAGGAAACAGTGTTCAGAGCACATAGAAACTTGTAAGCTATTGTAAGAATTCTAGATTTGGCCCTGAATGAGATGAGGAGCTATTAGGTAACACTGAGAAGTGGCAAGATCATACACTTTAACAAGTTACTCGGCTGCTGTGCTAAGAATAGGCTGAGTGGAGATAGGGAAGATGCAGGGAAACCAGTTAGAAGGCTATTGCAGTATGCCAGGCAAGAGATGGAGTTTGGACAAGGGTATAACAATAAAGGTGCCTGTTGGTCAGAACCTGAATGTATTTTAAAGATAAAGTCAAAGAATTTGCTGGGAATATTTTTTAAGATGCAACTATATTTCTTCACTGCTACTTTGATTTTCTCTTTGATTTTCTTAACTCTCATCAGTGGACCAGCTACAACTTCAGACTGCTTTTTTCATGGTAGAAAAATCAATGCTTACTGCTTCCTTGATAATATCCAGGAAAGAAAGAGGGCTTCGCTTTCTTCAACTATTGACAGTAAGTAATATCCTTAGCTTCTTTCTCAATGAAATAACTTTATTTACATTCACTATGATCAGGAGAATATCTTGTACTGGATTGCTTAGGTCTGAGTTATGGGCCCATTAACTGTGGCAGGAAACAGAATTTCCCTGATTGTCTCAATCCAACTGTTGTTCATAGAGTAGTCAAAATCACTAAATTAGCAAGGTGGCAACCAAATGGGAAAGAGGTAAAATAGATATTGGCAAGTCAAAACACAAAATCCACAACAAATATAATCCTGTGGTCTAAAAATTGTTTCAACTCATACACCTATGGCTTCCTGAGTAAATGTAGTCAGATATAAGCCAAATCATCAAAATATGTTCATTAAAATGCTTTGAAATAAGAAAAAGTAGATAAACATCACAGTGAATAAGCAAGTTACATTCATCTAGGTCAATGAATAATACCTTCAAGTCTTCTCTTGAAGAGTTGCTCACCCTCCGGTTGTTACATATGAATGTTTTTCTCCTTTGCTGGACATACAGAGGTATATATGGAAGAATGAGAAAAGAAGAGAAGAGCCCAATCAGATTTAATCATTTAAATAAAGAGTTTCTTATGTATATTTTACAGATGAATTAGGCAATACATCAGAGGAGGCTGCCTTATCTTTGACTCAGTAATCTTTGATTGTATTGTTAATCTTTGCCCTTACCAAATACTCAAGTTTAAGAATGATCTGGAGTATTGATATTATCTCAGATTATTTTACCCTCCTTTAAGATGTTGAAAACCATGGTTACCACAAATCCAGAAAATGGAAGGAGACTTAGGTCATTTGGAATCACAATATCACAATCTTGTTCTTGATCAGGAACTAAATTTCCATCTGAAAATAGCATCATTTAGTTTGGGTAACTAAATTCTACATCAGTTTAATCACCCTATAAATCTTAGTGATCTAAACAATTCAATATACGTTTTTCTATTTCAATTGATCAGGTAGTCTAAGCTATCTTGAAGATTCTCTACTGTCACAGTCATTATAGTGGTAATAATAAATAATTCAAAATTATAGATTCAAAGAGTGGAATGCCAGGGTCTGGAGGGAGTAAAAAGTGGAGAGTTACTTATCAATGGGCATAATGTTTCAGTTAAGTGAGATGATTAAGCTCTGGAAATCTGCCATACAGCATTGTACCTATTGTCAATAGTAATGTATTATATACATAAATCTGTTAAGAGGGTGGGTCTCATGTTAAGTGTTCTTACCACAATAAAATAAATAAATAAGAAATAATACTACCATCAATGAAAACAGCAATAGCTGACTCATTCACCATTAATGCACTCTTCTAAGAGCTTTACTTATTCAACTCATTTTGTTCTCACAATGGCATTATGGTCCCCACTTTACAGATAGAACAGAGGCATGAAAAGTTTAAATGGCCCAGAATTGAAACCAGTTTCTCTCCAGAGTCTATAACTATAACTGTCATGCTGGTAGAAAACTTTTATCTGTTGTATTATTTATTTATTTTTATACCACAAGAGTTATTATTGGAAGAAGTCAATATTTGTGGTGTCTCTGATTCCAAATATAGTGACTAACATTTTTAAAAAGATTTTAATGTGAGCTCTGTGTCACTAATTCAATTGATTTTACCATGTACAGCAACCACATTAAAAACAAGTAATTCTCAAACAAATCAACTTAATTGTCTAAATAGATATCACTTGTTCTAGTAAAATATAGAATAGTTGAGTTACATTGGTAATGGATACTTTAAACACCCCAGTTTAAAATAAATAAAATAAACATTTTAGTTTGTTAAGTTTCATTACTTTACTCTTTGTTTTCAATATATTGTGAAGAATTATGGCATATTTGAAAGATGCTAAGACTAATATTTTAGTATTAATTCTCTATGTTTTAAAGTTGCTTCATCTTTGAAATAAGAAAGGAGAACTAGATTATCTCTAATTTGCCTCTAGCTTTTACATTCATATAAAACTGATAAAAATATCTTAAAAATATGTTTCAAAACATAATTATATTATAAAATCAAAAGGCATCTGAACTGTACACTAAAACATTTATTTATATATTTTATATATAATGTATATGTACATATGTGTGTATATGCATGCACACACACACACTATTTTACATAATGTATGAATTTATTAATTAAGCAAATACCTTCTCTATCTCAGACAAATGACTGCAGGCTAAATTTCTGTGGGCAAAGTTAGAATAAACCTGTTAAAAACATAAATAGTTTTACTAGTTTTCTAAAAAGTAATATTATAAGATACCTATATGGTTTTAAGATTAAAATAGTGACATAGAACACAAAATCATCACATTAATTTTTCTTTTTTCCTATATAGCCCTTACGAAGTAGTTGTTTCTCATGTATTAACCTTGATCCAGGGGCTTTGGCCACACTTTAAATCTCAGGGCAGGTAAAATAGACACCTCACACAAAATATTGACAGAAATTCTGGCTTCTTACTGATATCGCTTTGTGTTTTATAATACTCATTGAGGGTAATAAGTCAAACTTTCATTACATAGTATAACGCTTATGTTACCTGGAAAAGTCTCATGCAAAACTTAGAAGCAGCCTTAAGAAGGAAAGTTCTATATTTGGAGTTAATGACTTAGATAATCATTCTGGTTGTATCTGTTTCCTGTGGATAATTTATTTAATCTCATCTTTGATTCCCTTATCTATAAAAAGACAATGAGGATGATGTTTACCAAAAGGGTTGTTGTTAGGAAGTCCCTAGTAGGCTAAAAAGGTATGATCTTCTTAGTAAATGAATAGAGTAAATGAATAGAGATATCTCTTAAGCACTACATCTACCTAGCTGCTCAATAATAAAACCAAAAATTGGTGTTAATTAAGCACCTATAATATCTATTATGCATCAAAATAAAAAACAAATAGATTTCCAATATTATGGCAAACTGTGTTGAAATGGGAAAGTCTTCTGCATAAATATATAGCAATAGATTAAATATAGCAATTTTTTAATTTAATTTTTAAAATTAGTTTCAGGTGTACAACGAAGTGCAATAGTTATATGTTTTTCCCCTCAAAGTGACAACCCCCTCCCCCAATCCACTGCCCCACTCCCCCCCATATCATACATATCTATTACAATTCCATTGACTCCACTCCCACACTATATTCCACATCCCATTACTATATATATATATATTCAATTATAGTTGACATACAATATTATACAATATCAGCTTCAGATGTACAGTCTAGTGATCAAGCCTCTACCCCATCCATGAAGTGGTCTCCCTAACAGGACATGTGACCACCTGACACCCTACAAAATATTTACAACATTATTAATTATATTCCCCAAACTGTCTTTCATATCCCTGTGGCAATCTTGTAGTTACCTATTTGTGCTTTCTAATCCCTTCCCCTCCTCCTTCATCCCATATAGCAATTTTAAAATATGCAATCAACCTCAAGTAGAAGAGATGAAAAACTCCAGGTGACAGGGAAGAACTAAACAAATGCCATTTCAATAAGGATGTTAGTTGATGCTGTGGAAACTTAGAGAGGCATTGGGCCAGATATAATCCCTAGGGTTATGGTTTGTGATTTTAATAAACAGCAGAATACAGGAGATGAGACCTTGGAGCAGAGTAAAGTGAGGATGTGAAATCTAGCTGCCTGTACTAATGTGATATGCCAGAAGGACTCAACTCTGCTCTAAAATGAGGGGAGTAAAGCTCCCATCTTACCCTGAGTCTTGCATAGTTTGGGGTTCATAGTAATACTATTTATGTAGAATAGGAATGTCAAGAGAGGAAATATGAAAGTTGGTCCAAGACTAGCAAAATTCTAGGGAGTCCAAAAAAGCGCAAAAGTTTGCATTATGGAAAGTTTCAGAACCCAGGGTTCAAGGGATGCTCACAGGAAAGAAAAAGAAAGAAAAGAAGAAAAAAGTAAAAATAAAAATAAAACCACAACAGGAGGTGAGCACAGGAAAAAGAAAACTGATAAACCATGAAATTGGACCCCTAACTTACACCACTCAAGAAAATTAATCGAAATAGATCAAATACTTAAATATAAGACCTGAAACCATAAAACTCCCAGAAGGAAACCTAGGGGAAAATTTCCTCAACATTGGTCTTGGCAATGATTTTTTTTTTGGCTATAACACCAAAAGCACAAACAACAAAAGAAAAAATCAACAAGGAGGATTACATCAAACTTAAAGGCTTCTGCACAGCAAAAGTAACAATCAACAAAATAAAAAACTCAACCCACTGAATTAGAGAAGATTTTCATAAACCATATATCTGATAAGGGATTAATATCTAAAATATATAATGAACTCATGCAACTCAATAGCAAAACAAACAAATAATTTGATTAAAAACTGAGCAGAGGAACTAAATATATAATTTTCCAAAGAAGACATCCAACAGGAAAACAGTACATGAAAAAATGCTCAACATTAGTAATCGTCAGAGAAATTCAAACCAATACCAAGATGAGATGTTACCTCACACCTCTAAAAATGACAATCATCAAGAAGACAAAAGATAAGTGTTGGTGAGGATGTGGAGAAAAGGGAACATTTGTGCACTGCTTGTGGGATTGTAAACTGATTCAGCCACTATGGAGAATAGTATGGAGGTTCCTCAAAAAATTAAAAATAGAACCACCATATGATCTGGCAATCCCATTTATAGATATATATCCAAAGGAAATGAGAACAGGTAACTGAACAGATGTATGTACTCCCATGTTTATTGCAGCATTATTCATAATAGTCAAGGTACGTAAACAACCTAAGTGTCCACAAAAGCTGTGATATCTATATCTATATCTATCTATATCTACTATATCTCTATCTTTATATATCTCTATCTCTATATATCACATCTTCTTCACAGACACACACACACACACACACAGTGGAATATTATTCAGCTATGGGAAAAAAAGGAAATCCAGCGGTTTGCAGCAACAGCAGGGATATGCCTTCAACTTGGTTCCTAGGATGAAGACGTAGAGCAAAGCTGCACAGACAAAGGAACATCAGCAAGACAGCAAGCATTATTTTTGTCAGACATTGAGATTTGGGAGTTGTTATCACACAGAATGTAGCAAAAGCTGGTAGATATACTAGGTCAATAATAGTGTCCACCAAAATATTTACTATACCATATATTATATTAATAGATAAGATAATAAGTAATTTAATGAATAGAAATTCTTACTACCATATCTGAATATAGTAAGCTCTTGATGAATAAGAAGCATTGACTTCTTTTGTTGCTTATCTTCACCCATCCACTTCCTCTTTCTTCCTATCAGAACCTCACTTTTATTCAGGTATAATAGCGCTCCCCATGCAGCTCACATGGCTCAGGGAAAATGTCCCTATCTCTTAGCTCTGAGAAAGTCCTGATTGTTTTAACAGCCCCATTCTGCCTTGTCTGGAATTGATTAAGACTGGGCAAGTGATTCAATTTCAGCCAATAAGAACCAGAGAGAAGTTTGGTAGAAACTTCTAGAAAAATTGTTGCTAACAGTTAACAGAGAGTCATGAAAATCCTTTCTTCCTCTCCTGTCATATGTTTGTATATGAACAAGAAAGAATACAACTTCAATTACTACTAGCAGCCACCCAATCATCTAGGGTACCTACTAGTTGGGGATACAGGAAGTACCTGGGTTTTTTATGATGATGTTGAGATATTAGGCCAACCAGCTCTGAGAACTTCTCTCTATCTGGAGCTTGTATTATTTGAGCCAATGACTTTCCTTATTGGTTAAATTAATTTGAATCATATTTCCTGATACCTGTAGCCCAAAACATGTTAAATCCATAAATAGTTTTTTTTTTTATTGTCTAACTTCCCATCACATAGAATTGTATAGATTTTTGACCCTCATCTGTTGTATTCTTGCCATAAGGAATTATTTGCAGAGCAGCTTATGTTCATTCTCTTCTATTTATCTGAAACACCCTCCTCACCCATTTGACTGATTGATTTAGTCCCCAGGTAAGCCCTTTTAAAACTCTGGCTTTATATTTTTCATAGCAATAAAAATTTATGATGCTGTACTAGCAGATATGCTGTTTAACTATAACTGCTAATGCTTTGACAAATGCATTCTCATCTTTTCAGCCCTTTTCAAAACTTTATTCGAGGATATTTTATACCAAATAAAGTATTACATTAATGACTATCAAAGAATATACATTTTATTCAAAATGTATACTATTTATGTTTTGTACATAATATCCCCTGCATGATCAGAATACTGTATCAATAGACTAAAATATAAACTAACCACATAGTTAATTTGTTTTAAACTAAATCCACACAAACTCCCCATGAATCAGAACGATTTTGATTTTATGTTAGAGATTGCCCAACTAAGAGTGACTTAATTTTTTTGTTTTATAATAAAATGTCTGAAGGTAGGTGTTCCCAGGATAGATTCAACAGGTGAACAATGTCAGGGTGCTGGGTTGGCTTCTCATTGATTCTCTTGACTTTTCTTCATAGTCCAAAGATGAGCGCTATAGTTCCACATGACTTCCTCAACTTACACCATTCAAAGTCAGAAGCAAGGGCAGTCTCAAACTTTTTAAATATTTTCTACCTTTTTTTTTATCAGAAAGGAAGATATTCCCTCAGAAAAATCACAGCAGGCTATTCCTTCCAATTTGTGGCAAACCCAAACCAAGCATAGCCAAAGTATTATCACCATAGACTGGCCTTCCATCCCTTATACTGATGTTCAAGATCTGAACAAAATTTGAGCTCTGCTGATAAATGAGAAGATGATAATGGCTGAGCACAGGCAACCAATAATATATGTCCCTTACCATCTCCTACATGAGATATAATTTAGCTCTGTTTCTCTGAAAAAACTCTTTTCTTCCACCAAAATCTACCACTTACCACTCTAGATAATCAGTTATTTTCACCTGCTTCAAATGACAAGTGGGTTGTCAGCACAAACCAAGGGGGGAGGGAGGAACTAGCATGAAAATCAATGCCTCCACAAATCAGTCACCTATGATAGAAAAGGTCACCAAATCCAGGGTATTCAAAACTCTGTGATTTAACAATGTATATTCCCTAAAAGAATGGCATTTTAATATAAAAAAATAGAAATGGCATAATCTCAAAATGAGAGTTCTAATGAAGAGCAGTGCAGTTGTAACTTACATTGATAGTGGATAGATGGATGGAGAGATCTGGAGAGATAGTAGATGGGAAGAAGGGAGGAAGGAACAGAGGCAGGAAAGGAGGGTGGCAGGGAGTGAGGGAAAGAGGCAGGGAGGAAGAAGGAAATATAGATACATAGATACTTGTAATCTTGTTAATATTCCTTTGGACCAGCACTGATCCTCAGCTTAACAGTGTAAGTTAGCTAAGGACAAATTAGAAGTAATATCCAAATAAACTGAAGCAACAAAGAGTAAGATTTGAATAAATACAAATCTCTTTGTACAACTATTCTCATATCATTTCTCTCAAAATTACACTCCCAGACTTGAATTAAAATAATCCAACTTTGATAGTCTCCTTTTTCTAATAAGTATCTTTTAACTCATTATCTTGTCTTGCTCTTATAAATTGATGTATTCCTTTGTCTAGTCTTCTAACACGTATCGAACATATATTGCATATAAGGCATAGTGATATGTGATTAAAGGATATAATGATTTACTCATATAGAACCAGGTCTATTCTGTCAATTACTTTCCTCAATCCCCAATTCTGTTCCTTCATGTTTTCAGAGTATTAACATATCTTGCTTAAAACTTATCAAAGAAAAGGAAGACCTTTTCATTTTAATTTTCTGGCTTAAGTTCTTTGTGTTATTTACTCTGTGTGGGCTTTCTTTTTTTACAATAGCATCTTTTTTACCATATTTAGAAGAATCTTTTTTTTTTTAATGTTAACTTATAAGGGTAGCTTTACAATCAGGAACAGCCTCTCTTGTTACTTGCTCTCATAGTGTTCTGTGCTTCATAGCACTTACCACAAGAGTTAAATTATGGCTTGATGTTTATCTTTCCTACAAGCCTTGAGGGCACAGTCTGAACCTGTTAGTTCATTATATCTCCAGTAGTAGGGACAGTTCCTTAAATGTTGTTAGAACTTAATCAGTTTTTATTGAAGGAATAAGTGAATGAATCTATAACCCTACTCAACTTTAACTTCTCATTCTCTGCTAATCAGTGATTAACTTCCATTAATGCAACAAATATTAATTAAACAAAGATTAAATGAGTTATAGGCCAGGCAATGCAGAGATAATGTTTGACTTCAAGGAGCTCACAGTACAGTGAAACTTATTTTATCACATTTAAAACCTTGATTCTGACTTTTTAAACAGACAACACTGGTGCCTAATGTAGCTTATCACACTCAGTCATAGTACTGCCTGTACATTATTTTTCTTTGAGTATTTTAAACACAGTTGGAACATAATGAAATCGCTTTATTTTACAATCAAAGCAATGCAACACTTTCCTGTCAAAAAGTCATACAGAGAAATAAGAAGCTGGAGGAAAATATTAGAAAAAGGAAAAGGTCATGCAAAGGGCCATCAGAGCCATTCGTGATGTCACATGCTCATGGAGTGGAAGTTGGAGAATTGGAAGCACACATGAATGAAAGACACGTCAGAAGTATAAAAATAATAATCACAGTCACATTGATGATATTTCTTTCTAATCAAGTGGTAGAATCTATTAGCATTATTAAATAATGTTTTTAACTTGTAAATATAGTGTTTTTGATAATATTCTCCAAATATCCTTCTCATGCCTCAAGATCTCATTCAAGTGCCAGATCTTTTAAGAAGTTTTCAGTGATTCCTTTGGCTAGATGAAATCTTATATACTAAAAGTGTAGGAAGTGTAGTAAGTAAAGAGTAAAGTCAAGATATGATTGGAGATGTGTAGATCATATAAAAATGTGTTTATCAAATGTATTGGTCAGTTATTAGTAATTAGTTTTTATAACTAATAATAACTAAATAGTTCCCTTCTTAAGAACTCACAGTGCGATTTAATAGTACTTCCTCAATTGTCCTTATCATTTTTTCCCTTGTATTCATACCTTTCTTCTCTATTGTGTTATAAGATTAAATCTTATTAATCAGTTTGTACTTTACAACATTACACTGAACAAATGACTGCCCATAAAACTAAAACCCAAATCACTGAATTGACCTTTATTAACAAATGTTTTTATCATAAACAAATGGACATAAATTTGGCTTCCCCCTTCACATCAGCCAAAGAAGGATTTGGTGAAATTTAGCAAATTTTATTTAGTCATAAAACAAACATCTGATTGACCCTGTGTAGCACGTAGTTTTCCAAATTTGGTTTGGGATCATTAATGTTCTGCAGAAGTTCCCCAGATAAACATATTTATTCAGTAAGTCAACAAATAGAATGAATTCAATGACTCCCATGTGAGAAGACATATGAGAATAAAATGGTGAATATGATATACATTATTTACCCAGCTCACATAAAACTTATACTCTAGTGGGGAACACGGTCATTAGCTGTAGTTGTAATGCTTGTCATATGAAAGTGATTGTTTTTGCTTCTAAACTAAATTAACATTTAAAATATGGAGGTTAATGGTAAATAACAACTATCATTTATAGAGCCTTTGCTATGTGTCAAGTACATACATTGTAAGCACTTATTTAGGTATTATTTTATTTGATATTCATACAATCTAAATAAGTAGATAGTATTTATATTCTATAGATGAAGATTCTGAGGCATTGACTGGTTTTTTTAAAAACGCCAACATTCAGACAATCTTTAGCAGAACCAAGATTTGAACCTAGGCCTGCTTGACTTCGATGCCTTGTTCTTCACCTCATAACCAGTGTATTTCCAACTGGTTACCCCTTTTGGGTATCATCTGGAGTTTTGTATTTATTAATTAATTTTGCATGGGAGGGAGAAGTATGAGTTTTGTACCTGTTATATTTCATTTTCCCCATCATGTTTAGGACTATAAATGCCCTTACAATATCCAAGATCCCAAGTGTTTCTTGACATGATATTGAAAATGAATATGTGAATGACCGTAGTTCAAGAGGGCAATGAAGAGAATAAGTAGAATTTAGAACTACTTAAAGGTAGTCCAAGGTTATTACTATTAGGATTTTGTGACGATAAGGCATAATTATTCTGATTCGTTGCTGTTTCAAGACTCTTTATATATTCCTTTATAAACACTTGTGGTTGCTTGGATTAATTATGAGAATGTAATTTAAGATACCATGTCCTAAGTTGATAACATATATTTTTGAGAACTGAAAACAAAAGACTGATTGCTCCTCTGTCCCATGATGTAAACAGAGAATTACCAAAATCCTCAAGGGAAGTGCTTTTGTGTCAGAGTTTTATGAGGGGGTTAATAATGATTTTCCTGTCCCCATGGGCAATAATTGTTATAATATCCACTGCCGAAACTAAGAACAGGGCTAGAACATATTCTCATATTCTCTGGAACATATATATTCTATGAGTATTCTCTACAGTTGCACAAGCACATACTCTCCTTAGGAGCTTTAAGATCTCCTGAGCTTTGTGGGGTACATACAGCACTGCCAACTGGGTTACTATTCGACAGTGGATGATTTTCAATGTAAATTGGCAAGAACTTAGAAATCTTCCCTCTTTTGTGAAAAATACACCCTTACTAAAAAGGGGTTCACTATTGAATTTTCTGTTTTTGAACTCATAATTCTTTTTTTTAATTTTATTTTTATATTAGTATCAGGTATACAAAATAACATAATGATTAGACATGTACATCCCTCACAAAATGATAACCCACCCCCCAAATCTACTACCCGTCTGACATCACATATAGCTGTTACAATACCAAATTGACTATATTCCCTATGCTGTGCTTTACATCCCATGACTATATACAAGTTTATAATTACAATTGACATTCAATATTATTCTATTTCAGCTTCAGGTGTACAGTGCAGTGCTAAGGCATCCACACAATCTATGAAGTGATCCCCCTGATAAATACAGAGCCCATAGGACACCCTACATAGTCTTTACAACGTAATTGATTATACCCCCCATATTGTATTTCATAATCCCATGACTATTTTGTGACTACCAATATGTACTTCCTAAGCCCTTCACCTCTAATCCATCCCCCAAACCCCCTTCCCTTCTAGCAACCATCAGTTTGTTCTCTGTATCTATGAGTCTATTTCAGTTTTGTTGGCTCGTTTATTCTGTTCTTTAGATCCCACATGTAAGTGAGATCATATGGTATTTGTCTTTCTTAGTCTGACTTATTTTACTTAGCATAATATTCTCTAGTTCTATCCTTGTTGTTGCAAATGGTAAGATTTTTTTTATAACAGAGTAATATTCCATTGTATAAATGTACCACAATTTCTTTATTCGGTCATCTATTGATGAGCATTTTGGTTGTTTCCATATCTTGGCTACTGTGAATAGTGCTGCAATAAAGATTTTCAAATTAGTGCTCTGGATTTCTTTGGATAAATACCCAGGAGTGGAGTTGCTGCATCATAAGGTAATTCTATTTTTAATTTTTTGAGGAACCTCCATACTGCTTTCCATAGTGGCTGCACCAATCTGCAGTCCTACCAACAATGCACAAGGGCCCCTTTTCTCCACAACCTCACCAGCACTTGTTTGTTGATTTATTGATGATAGCCATTGTAACAGGAGTGAGGTGGTATCTCATAAAATACTTCTATTGATGTGTTCTTTCAGAACCAATCATGTACCTTGATAAATTATTTATTTTTTTCCCATATGTACGCTGATCATCCTCATAAACTGATTTTCTCTCCCCTACTCCAGAAACTGGTATGTGGCCATTGGTTCCTTTGTTGCTAGTTATAAGAAATCTAATCATTTCCTCAGATTAGCCCCTTTGTGGTAAAGATTTGAGAGTCACAGGGCTGAATCACATTTTGGCTTTTGATTCCCATAATCTCATCACCTGGTATTCTTCCTCAAACTATCTAATTCCCTGGGATCGCTTTAATTTTTCACTAATACCCAGTATCTTAGTCTCTGCCTTTCTCTTTGATTTCCTGTTCATGCCAGTTGTCAGCACTGCCACTGCCTACTTTATTTTGCAGAATAATGTATCCAGTATGAGCTTCTACCCTAAGCTCTCAAACCCTTGTCCATTCCAGTACTCAGGAAAAAAAATGAATAAATAAATAACTCACCCCAGCCACCATGAATCATCGCATCCTAGAAAATAATGAGAGTTGTAAATAATTTTCAAAGATTTTTATACATTCTACCCCCCTTACAGGGCTGATCATATTTCAAGGGATTGCACTCTACTTCTCTATGTCTTCCATGCTTCTTTGCACTAGGTCAACACTCTTCTGTATGTTGTCTTATTTGTTTAGATGGAATAGACCATCTGGGAAAGGAAATTAGTTTGGAAAACTTCCTTATCTCCAGAGCTTTTGGAAAGGGGTATATTATCGAGTTGTTCATAACTGGAAGGGGAGAATCCAGTAGCCCATCTTTGTTGGGAGTTTTTCAAGCAACATCTGTGTGAACTCATTGGATTTGATGCTCCTGGAAGCCAGATACATGTTTGGTCTATATTTATCATTATGGTGAAAGGTCATGGGAATTTAGAAGCAGAAAGATAGACTCGCATCACTGTTCTATGTTGTGCAGAAAGTAAGACAAGACTGTAAGCTGGTGGGGAAATGGTGGGGGGGGCAGTGGGAGGAACAACAGCACATGTACATGTTCTGCCCACATTTAAAAGCTTATCTGTGTTGCACTTTTGTTTACCTTGCCTGAAAGATAAGTTAAGCGAGTTTAAGGCAAAAATGCTTTGGGCTCTTGTAGGTATTCATTAAATATGCTGAACATCATTTTATACAATTAACCATACACTCAGTAGGAGTAAAATTTGAAAACAGAACTCAAAAAGCTTTCTGTTTTATAGTCATTTTTATGCAAATCAGATTATGTCTTATAATTTTAAAAAAAAGTTACATTAACTGGTATAGAAAACACAATGGTGAAAGCGCAAATAAAAAGGGATTTTTATGTAAATCATTTTGGTGTAGATGACAGCTGCAAAATTTAAATACATGTTGTGGATAACATAAGCAGACAGTTCAGTTTTTAAATTAAGGAATTTTTAATGTAATAACTCTGCCACCTATATAAAATTTTCATTTATTTCCAAGGGAGTAAAAAAATCTCTTTATACTAAATGTTAGCACAAGCATGGAAATCTTAAATTAGCCACCTATGTACTTTAGAAAAATAGGAATATATCTTGACATATTTAGAAATATACAATACATAAAGGTTAAATAGCAATGGTAAAATCTTGCTGGTCATTTTAGATATGCGTTTAATATCATACAATAACTTGCTAGGCTTTAGAAGATAGTGTCTGCATCCTAATCCAGTATCTATTTACATAATGAAATTAAAAACCATTTTCACTGTTTTAATACTGTAAATAAATTGCATTCATAATGATTTTCATATTGTCTATTCTCAACACACCTAAATTCTTACCTATTATTTTTGAATGCTTTGTAGTACATAGAGAAACTACTATAGAGAAACAAATGCTATTTGTTTTTATTTCAAATAAACTATCAAGCTTAAAAAAAATGACTGACAGTCAACTGTATTTGATTTTCTTTTCTTATGTAGGAACAAATACAATAAGTAACCCAAGCTCAGAGATATTGGTCTATGGCATTTTCAAGCAATGAAACTAAGAAAATGTTATTGAGTTTGAATATTACACAATGTGAATTGTCAGTGTCTGGTGGGAAGACTACGGTTATCAAAAATGGTTTGGTTATATCCACATAATGCCAATTCCTGTCTGAACGCTAAACACCCCTTTAAATCAACTGGATAAAGGTTAGTTTATTGATGTAGTTTAAATCCAGGAGAATATCAAAGATTCTCAGATCTGTGACATTTTTCTTCACAGAGAAGTGAGGAGAAGGAGATTGGGGTTGGGGTTGTGGGGCATTGTAATGAATTGAGAAAACGTCAACAAGTTTTCTTTTTGCCACTAAATTTCATAGGACTTAACTAAAAACTGATTTTCTATAGGGAAAATTTTGACTTCTATATTTTTAACTCATTTCTGGTTATTTTATTGCTGCAGATAAAAGATATGGAACAAGACCATCTTTCCCATTTATAGGTAACAATGTAGACCCGCTGCATTTCAACTTTCATGAAAAGGCATAATAAAAATTTCAATTTAATAATTATTGCAGATATACAAATTAAATAATGAAATATGCTTGTCTATTAGATTGGGAAGGCTGAAAAGATGATTGGTGCTAAGGGTTAACAGTGGTGTGAAAAACAAGAATTTTGATACACAATTGGTGACAACATGAATTAGTTTAACATTATAAGATTGATCTTGGTGCTATTTATCAAATTTTTGGATATGTATGATTTTCATACTGTCAATAATATTTCTAAAAAATATGCTATAAAAAGTCTTACATAAGAATGCAAAGACATATATACAAGGATATTTATTGCAAAATTGTTGCAATAGTGAAAAATTACAATTCACCTAACAACCATTAATATGAATGATGTTACATTAATTATGGTATTTCTATGCAATGGGAGTCTATAAAGCCTATAAATAGAACAGGATATCATTATATTAGAACAGAAATAGAAGAATATTTTATCATACATTGTTGAGCAAAAGGCAAGATATAAGACAATATACATAGTAAGAATACATTTCTGAGGGGTAAAATTAATAATATAGCTGTATGTTACTATGTGCTGAGAAAAATTCAACAGGATACACTACACTAATAACTGATTATTTCAAATGAAAAAAATTGTGAAATAATTTTATATTTTACTTTATAAAATTTTATTGCTTGAGGTTGTAACAATAAACATATTACTTGTGATCAGAAAAAATAAAAATAGAAAAAAGTCAGAGAAACAATTAGTTATTTTTTATATATTCTTTTCATTAATAATACTGTATTATCAGTATTCTTTTTTCACAAATTTTCAGATTATTGAATTCTTTGTTGTATCTTTATCAAAAAGCCCATCTACTACAAAAAGAGCTAATTTTGCTTGGTTTTCTACCTTTTATGTCTCAGATTTAAATTTGTAATTGTTAGCTGAATGTTTGGAACACCATTCATTATTCAAGATGAATCATGCTATCAAGAGAGAAGATTTTAATCAAATAATAATCATTAATGCTATCTATTAGTGTGCCCTGTCATAAAAAATAACTCATTTAGATGAATGAGTTCATTATTTAACTGATGGAGGTCTGGTATTGAAAGAGATTTTTACCTACATTGACTCTGCAAATATATTAGGGACATCAAAAATAATAACTAAAGTATCTTTTTGTTTATTTTACCCAGAAGCTATCAGTCAGTAAAGTCACCACAATGTCCTTTGTAACAACATTGTAGAGGCAAGGCACAATTCCACTGCCATCTGTTATACTATCATGCTCTACAGAAAGGAAATATGCAAATGCTAGGCTACCTAACTTCAACATTATGAGAATAAAAAATATCACCTCAACACTTGTGATGTAAACAGATAAATGAGTTCCACTTCCAAAATATGGCAGCCTGAATATCATGAAAATACTTCCAGGAGAAAACATCTACACATGCCGAATGAAAAGAACAGCAGCCTTTTTTCATGTTTTTGTGGACAGCGAACTTCCAAGAAAGAAGTGAAATTCTTGGTGGCCAAAAATTAAGAGAAAACAGGAAACCACAGTGGTAAGAAGCCTTAAGTATACAGCTCCTCTGAAGGCATTTGCAGGCAATAATCTCCAATCTGCCTATGAACAGGCAGCTACCTTAGCTGCAGGTGATATGGAACTTCAACCAAATAGTAATCTAAAAATTGCTCATTGACAGCTGAACAGGATTCTAGATTTTTAGCTTAGGAAAGGTGGGATTCAACTAAAACCAGTACTCAAAGATGGGACCCTGGAAGGCATGCATTTTAATTTAAAATATTTACAGCTGGAAAACAGGGACTACAAGGCATTTTGTCTTCTTCAACCTTGGCTCTGAGTGGGGAAGAAAGTCTTTTCTAAGGATAATCACAAGCATGCCCTTTTGAGCACTTGGGACTTATTCTATTGACCTGGGAAACTCACAGCTAAAAATTGAAATGATTTGGGTGGCTAGCTCCCTGGGGCACCTGGAAAAAAGTTCTTAAGGGAGGGAAACACCTTTAGTTAAGAGTTCACATTATTTCCACACATAATACCCAACTGAAAATGACCTCAGAATCTATGGAAATATACAACCATGAGCAAGAGTCAAGAGAAAATAAATCAGTGCCACAAATTAGACCCCTTGAACTTCAGATATTGAAATTATTAGACATAGCATGTAATTTAAAAAGAGTGAATAAAAGACATGAGCAAGAAACATGTTGTTTTCAGAAAAAATCAGAAAATTTCAATACCTAACAAAATAGAACTTCTTAAAATTATAAATATGACGAGTGAGATTAAAAACTCAATGGTGGGTTAAACATTACATTAAATATTTGAGAGATAGTCAGCTGGAAGGAGAAAGTCACAAATTTACATAAAATGTTACACAGAGAGACAAAGAGAGAAAAATCTTAGAGTGGATAAGAGATATGGAAGAGAAAATAAGGAGATGAATACAGGAAATGGAGGCAAGACAATATGTAAAGAGATAAAGGTTGAACTATTTTCCAATACTAACTTTTATTTACTAGCAGCATAAAATGAAATAAATTGAAAATAAAATTAAAAACTAGCAAATAAAAGGAAAGGAAACCCGTGGTTAAACACATCAATATGCAAAGACAAAATGAGAATATCTCAACAGCAACAAGAATCAAAGGAATGATTGGCTACGAGAGCAGATATTTCAAAAGCAAGAATGAAGGCCAAAACCTATGGAATAATATCTTCAAAATACCAGGGAATAATAATTGTCAACTTTGAATTATATACCAGCTAAAATATTGTTCAAGAAAAAAAGAGACATTGTCATCTAATCTAAATTTTTAGAATTTGTGCTATTTATGTTTATAGATTATAAGATATTAGTTGAAAACTGTTGGATAGAAAAAATCACTGAAATAAAAGGTTATCCTGAATCTAAATGAATCTCTATTTGTTTCATGTTAACCAAACACTATATTTTTTCTAATGATGAAGTTGAGATGTGTTAAAGAAATAAAATCGGATAAGAAGTAGTATAATAGTATATCAGTTATTAATTGATAGTATCAAGTCTCTATCTTGAACTTTGATTAGATTCTATGTTAAATACCACTATCCTGGAATATATGGAAATATTCCAGTAGGATTATATACTGAAAGACATTTCTTTGGCCTTGAAGTAAACAAAATAGTGAGACTTAACCAAAAAAGTGCTGGGACTCTGACTATATATGATGTCTAAACTAACCTATCCTGCTTTTCCTAAAAATAAATAATTTTATAAAATCATCAAATAGCTGAACTTACTGTGTTTGGCACCACTGTTTGACTATTTTCTGTAAAGCAAATAGACTGACAAGATTGTTCCAAATGGGAAAGATAGAAAAAGCTTGTAAAACAAAATCATCAAAGTTATCACAGGTTAGTATATCTTGCCATAATCAAATTAGGATTTAACTCAACTTATATTTACTCCATCATTTTCATTTAGATTTAGATGTGGTCTTGCATAATAAACAAAAATGTAGACATAATATTTTTCGGGCTATGTCTACTCTCCCATCATTGAATGGAAATGTATCCTTTCCTGAAAATTCTTTTTCTAGACCAAAGCAAATTCCTGACACTATAATTGAGGTCCTAAGATTTGAGTTATTAAGAAAACAATTATAGATGGGCCAGCATGATTCTGTGATAAGTAGGGCCATAACAAGGCACTACTCTAGCAGTTATTTGAAAGAATAAAACCATTAGAAGAATTTAATTGTACTTTCCCCTCCCCCAACCCCCTAATCTGGAGGTATAAAAAAGCACAAAGCAGGAGAAAAAAAGCAATAATTCTTTTGCCCTAATTTCTAATAAAATAATTGGTGTTTCCATAATGACTGATTTAGCATAGAAACAACTTAATTTTAACAACGTACATACTCTTAAAGGATTGTATTACCTAAGGGAAGGTGAGTATTGTATATGCTGTAGGTTGTGTGTTTATGTCATCTTCTGAACTATGGATAGTTATTCGGTTTGAATTCCTGTATTTGCAGACCACTGGAAGTTTTTTAGTAATTTATAGTCATCATTAATTTTTTTTTAAATAATAAAAGTTTTGCTAGAAAAACCATCAATTCCCAACCTGTTTCTTTTAGTTCCTAACCTTTTAAATTAATAATAATATATTGTATTAAAATTTAAGAAATGGGATAATACAATTTTTGAATTAGAAAGAACTTTAGGTTGCTTTAACTATGTACATTTATTTTAGAATGAAAAATGTATTTTTAAAACTTTTGTATAGATATGAAATTACCTAGAGATAGCAAAGATATTCTCGAGACATTTTTACACTATATAATGTGTTAGTGAACTCATCTATTGTTTTTTTAATTTTATTTATTTATTTATTCATTTATTTATTTATTTTTTAATTTATTTCCTTCCTTAGGAGAAAGAGGAGAGGAACCAACAAAAAAGACCAAGGAAATGGCCAGAAAGAAGAAAATAAAGAGCCAGTGACATCCTGAAAGGTAATGTTTTTACCTTTAAATTAATTTGTTTATTCATTTATTTCTTGTTAAACTGCTTATTTACAGTTTATATTTTTTTATTTTTCCTTTTCATCCATTACCCTCTATTTGACAACCATCAGCTTGCTCTCTGTATCTATAGGTTTGTTTCTATTTTGTTTGTTCATTTGTTTTTTGGTTTTTTTTTAGATTCCACATTTAAGTGAAATTACACTGTATTTGTCTTTCTCTGTCTGACTTATTTCACTTAGCATAATACCCTCTATGTTGGTACATTCATGTTGTTGCAAATGGTGAGATTTCTTTTTTTTTTATTGCTGAGTAATATTTCATTATTTTTTTATCCATTTATTTATTGATGGACACCTAGGTTGCTTCCATATCTTGACTACTGTGAATAATGCCGCATTGAACATAAGGGTGCATATATCTTTTCAATTTAGTGTTTTGTTTCTTTTTTTCAAATAAGTACCTAGAAGTGGTATTTCTGTGCTGTTTGGTAGCTCTATTTTTAATTTTTGGAGAAATCTGCATACTGTTTTCCATAATGGCTGCTCCAATTTACAATCCCACCAACAGTGCACAAGGGTTCTCTTTACTCTACATCCTCACCAACACTTGTTATTGTTGATTTTTTGACAACAACCATTCTAGCAGGTGTGAGGTGGTATCTCATTATGGTTTTGATTTGCATTTTCCTGATGATTGGTGATGTTGAGCATCTTTTCATATGTTTGTTGTCCACATGAATGTCCTCTTTGGATACATGTCTATTCAGGTCCTCTACCCGTTTTTAATTGGATTATTTATTTTTGGGGTTTTTGGTTTTTGGCATTAAGTTGTACGAGGTTTTTAAATACATTTTGGGTGTTAACCCCTTTAGATGTATCATTTACGAATATATCCTCTCATTCAGTTAGTTGTCTTTTCATCGTGCTGATGGTTTCTTCCACTGTGCAGAAATCTTTTAGTTTGATGTAGTCCCATTTGCTTATTTTTGCTTTTGTTGCTCTTGCTTCAGGAAACATATCCGAAAGTTACTGCTAAGACTTATGCCAAAGATTTTGCTGCCTATGTTTTCTTCTAGAAATTTTACAGTTTTAGGTCTTAAATTTAAGTCTTTAATCTATTTTGAGTTTATTTTTCTATATGGTATTACAAAATGGTCCAATTTCATTTTTTTTACATGTATTTTTTACATGTATCTGTCGAGCTTTCCTAATACAACTTATTAAAGCAACTGTCTCTACCCCATTGTATATCCTTACATTTGTTGTAAATTAATTGACCATATTAGTGAGGATTTATTTCTGAGCTCTATTCCATTGATCTATATGTCTGTTTTTGTACTGGTACAGTAGTGTTTTGATTATTGTAGCTTTGTAGTATAGTTTATTATCAAAGAATGTGATATCTCACACTTTGTTCTTTCTCATTGTTTCTTTGGCTATGCAATGTCTTCTGTGGTTATTTTTTATAGTATAATGTGTTAATGAACTAATCTATATTGCTTTCTAAAACAAGTTATTTAATTCTTCTTAGTTGATCTCTCATCTAAGATAATCTTCTTATTAGAGTTCTGGCATGATAAATTCACTCTGAACTTTTTGTGAGAGAATTGCCAATATGATATAGAAGAAGGTGTTGTGATCTCACAATTTTTTTCAAGAGATGGGTGGTGTGACAAATATTTTTACCATGCTTAAGAATTAATAGTCCAAAAAGAAAGGATGAAGAAAAGTCAAAGACATTTTGAAGAAGAACAAATGAGGTGCCTTGTTTCCCTGTATATCAATACTGATTATGAAACTGCAGTAATTTAGGACAATTTTCAATTGAGACAATATAAAGGAACAGATGGAACCAAATACGCAAGCCAAAAATTAATCAGTGAGCTGGTATGTGACAGAGGAAGCATTAGTACATACAATCAGTTATCTCATGAGGAAAAAATAAATGAAAACACAAACAAAAATTGATCCCTTACCTCACACCATACACAAAATCAATTTCAGGTGATTTAAAGTCTGAATGGTAAAGAAAAATCATAAAGCTTTTAGAATACAATATAGAAAAAATATTTATAATCTCAAGGTAGTAATGTTTTCTTAAACAAAATACAAAGTACATATCATAAAGAATGTAATGATAAGGGCCGGCTGAGTGGCTCAGTTGGTTAAGAGCTCGCTCAAGAGTTTGAGCTCTGAGCAACAGCGGTTCGAGTCAGCCCGAGCTGAGCAGCCGTGAGCTGCCAACAGGTGGCGGGATGGCTCAGCTAAAAAAAAAAAAAAAAAGAATGTAATGATAAAGTTGGCAATATTAAATTAAAACTTATTTTTATAAAATATATACGATATTAAGAGTGAAAACTAAAGATGAGTTATAATGGACAGTGGATTAGAATCTGGGACACACACACACAGAAAACACAATTGAAAAATTAGCAAAATATATAACTAATTAATACTGGAAATATGAATTGTTAATAAACCTCTGGAAAGGTGGTCAGCCTTGCAAGTAATCATCAAAATATGCTTTTAAACCACAATGAAATATCATTTCATATTCCTCAGACTGGACAACATGAAAATGTCTGCTAATACCAAAACTGCTAGGATGTCGATCAAGGAAAACTTATAAATTTGTGTAGGAATGTAAACTGTTGGAAAATAATTTAATATTCAATATACTCTATAACCCAAGAGACACACTGTTAAGTAATATATAAACTAGAAAAACTCGCATACACATACATAAAGAGATATTAACAATCATATTTATAACAGTATTACTATACTTATAAAAGCAAAAATTGTCATCTGAGTGCAAATATGATAAATTCATACAATCAACTATCACACAGCAGTCAAAATTAGTAAACCAGATTGATACACATCAAGATTTTCACAAATGTAATGTTTTTTTAAATCAAAAGCAAGTTGTGAAAAAATACATACTGCCTTAAATCATTCATGTACTGGTTAAATTTCTAAAGCAATACAAAAAGATTGTTAGCAGTAAAAGTGCATGAAACTTATAAATGTATTAATATACAAATAAATGCAAAATTTAAGAATGTGTTTACCTCTGTGGGATGAGGGGAACAGAAATAGAGGAATCAGAGTGGAAACTTCAGTCTTTCCTCCTTAAGGCGCATGGTGGGTGCATCAGCATTCATTCTATTTTGTGCATCTTAATATGCAAGTAAATGTTTAAAAATAAAAATTAATAATCCAAACGAATTAAAACCCACAATAAAGAACCATTCCCTTTAGCTAGAACAGGTTTTTAATTTGAGAGATTAGTTTTACGGGAAATGCCATTTAATAAAATTGAAGAAAAATCATAATGACATTTACTTCCTATGCAGATCATCTCCCCTACTTTTCAAAAGCTGACCATAACAGTGCAGCTCTTCCTACACGTATGGTATCCCACTAATACTGATCCTGGCCTACTGAGCTCTAACAGCTATGAGCTCTTCAGAGGTGTATCTCCATACATCCAAATGTGGCAATATTTTCTATTTCCCCAAGGACTAATATCTAATTAAACCAATCCTGTTAAGATATTAACAGTGTGGTTACCAGAGGGTAGGGGCGGGGTTAGGGGTGGTAGATGAGGGAAAAGGGGATCAAATATATGGTGATGGAAGGAGAACTGACTCTGGGTGGTGAGCACACAAGATGATATACAGATGATGTATTACTGAATTGTACACCTGAAACCTATGTAACTTTACTAACCATTGTCACCCTGATAAACTTTAATAATAATAAAAAAATATATTAACAGTTGGTAATACTAAAAGTGCTGTGCTTTCTATAAGTAGTTTTAGTTTAATCAGTAATTGTCGAAGAGAAAATTTTCTAAGACAAAGATGACATTTCAGGCCTTCAAAGAGAAATATTAGGGAGATAGTTGGCATCTGATTAATATCACCATATGTCTTTCATTTTCAAATAAGGTTAGTTTTACTTGTCCTAGGAACAGGGTATCATTACGACAATTTTAGTGTTGGAGTCAAAGGAATTGATTAGCAATTTACACAGTTTTATAGGCTTAATGTCTAGTCATTCATAGATGTAATCTGAACAGCTAATCTGTTAAAACTGCCTTGATCTGATTTTTAAAGTTGTTACTGTTTTTAGTAAGGGACCTCTGCTTGAATGACAGCCTGAGGATATTTAGCATTCTTTCTTCAACTTTCAGACAGTCATCTATATTTCCAGAGGGTTGAGAACAGGGCAACTTGGAATTTAAAGAAGGCACCTGCATTTGCATTTCAATAGTCCCATAATTCTATGAAATCATTGAAATCTCTTCAATATGCCTCATTGTTTAAATAGTGAAGGTGGCCATATTTTGTTCAAGATTCATAAATCTTAGCAAAAAAAAAAAAGGGCCATTATATCCAAAGCCTATTCTACTGAGAATACTCTTCTCCCTTCTTATTTTTTTTAATGCTAAAATCATGTTTGTTAAAACCCATAAGCACTACATCACATCTGTATGTATTTAAAATATTTTACCTATTTGGATCTTTATAGCCTGAAATCATGGTTCTAGGATAAGATAAAGGGGAAAGGAGATTATATGGTGTAAATATATATCATAGGAGCATCATCCATTTTTAATTTGGGGTTCCAAAAATGTCTTTCTCCCCATTAAACAGAAACAAGTCCATTTTCACTTTGGAAACCAATTCCAGTTGACTAACACAGGAGATAACATCATTAGTAGACCTGTTGCCTGTGTGCAAAGATCTGCAGTTGCTCCTAATTGGCTGTGATAGTAAAGAGTGTTTGTCAAATATTTTGGTTCAAGGGAATGAATCCTGCAGTTAAAATAAGGAATTCTGTGTTCAATTACAGGGCAACTGGGTACCTTTCTGAGATGAGCCTTTGTGCCCTTCCTATAAGTAAGGATAGCATTACTCACCAAATATTGGGTTGTCGGGAAAATCATGACATATTTTTTCTATGTTTTTCGTTGCAAAAATGCGTCATGACTTTTCCGACAACCCAATAATTTTAGGCAAGGATTAAATGAAAGGGTATATGTGAAAGTTCTGTGTACCCTGTAGTCACAAGAACTGGAAGCTTATAGAGGATTGCTACAATTGTATAATGGTTGTGTCAAGTTATATTTTAGATTTTCAATCAGTACCTACAATTTTTCACATCACTCCATCCAGCTGAGACACGGAGATGAGGCAAAATATTTACAAGGTCAACACTGTGTGAAGAAATAGAGCTCTACAGAGGTGAATTCAAAATTTTGTCCTTTTTATTTTTTTTCCATCTCCTTGCCATTTCAGAACCCTTTCTTGGTGGTTTTATAACACATTTTAAAATGATCTGGCTTTTCAAAAGATACTCTCATTCCATTTTCCTTCTACGAAAATCATATGAAATACTGGGAAGCTGTTCTTAAGTCAGCCCACCTTCATGGCCCAGATAAAGTGGAAAATAATTCTCATCCTTGGTATGCTGCAGTCTCTAAAGTCTCTTCCTAGAAAACAACCCCTAGCAACCAGAAAAGATGATTTTTGACCTTGAAGATTTTAGCATTGCAAATCTAAGAATATAAGCAAGTGCATTTTCTTTTTAGTGAACTGTGAGCTTACATCCACCCCAGAGTGGTGGTCGAATGCCTTGCAGTCAGACTGGATTAGCAACGCAGAGAACTAATGGAAAGATTCTTTCTCTCCCCTAATCTGGAAGCAAAACCTATAGCCTATATTCCACAAAAGAATGATTCCAGGATAATAAAGCCATTTGCAAAGAGAGAATTCAGCAGACAGATTTAGAGAATGCAAGAGAAGTCTAAATATAGCACTAGCTTCATCAATATGTTTAACATATTGCTGCTTATGAGAGTTTAAAGAAGTGTGTGCGAGAAAAAAGTGTCTGTGTGTGCCTTTATGGGAGGGAGTACCTGAGTGTGTGAGAATGTGTTCATGACAGGAGGAGCAGCGGGGAAAGCATGAAGAGGAGTTGGAAAACCCCTTCTCTTTTTGCGCATTCCCAGGACAGCAGCCCTGGCCCCCAAAAGAGGAGGGAACGTGAGAGCAGACAGAAAGGTCTCTGCTTTGACTGATGTGAAGCGACCGCCCCGCAAGCAAAGACTTTTCTCCTTGGCAGCCAACAACCTGCAGCAGGAAAGGCGGGAGGGAGAGGAAACCCCGAGGAGGCGCTCCTGGCCGCCTCTTTGCTGAGATAGCAGGAGCAGCAGCCTGCGGAGCCACGAGCGCAGCGTCACTGAGCTGGTGCGGGAGCAGGGGCGCTCAGGCAGGCGCAGAGGCTGGGAGCCGCTCCTGCCGCCGAGGCGCCGGCGCTGCAGGACCCTAAGCTGCGCTAGCGCCCCGGGCCGGTCCCTCAGCGGCAGGAGCGGGCGGTCGCGCGCTGACCCCCATGCCTTGCCTCCAGCACCTGCCTGTCTCACCAGGGACGACAAAAGGAACCCAGAGAGCTCCGCCTGTTGTCCCGTTCTCCAAAAGCAGCCAGTGAGGGATCCGGGAGAAGGCGAGCATTTCAGTTCTCCACCGGGCTGGGATTCTTCTCTCTCACAATTTAGGAGAGCCCCGGTAGAGGTCAGAGGCGCAAGCGAGAATCTCAAAAAGGGGCCGAGGGCTGTGAACGTGGTCACCCCCTCCTGTCGCTGCAAAATACCCTTGACATTTTTCACACTTTGAAGCAGCTGCAGCTCGTGTCTTCGGAAAAGGGGGTGGGAAAAAAGAGAGGGGGCGGGGAGAGCGGGGAGACACAGCCAAGAGCCAAGAGCAGCGCCTCCTCGCCTGCCAATCCTGGCACCTGTGCGCCGAGCCACTGCACCGCGGAGGACCCCACACCGGGCGAACCTCGGGCTTGAAGCCACGAATACCCAGCCCCTGGGCAGCGGGTTCTCGCCGGAGGGACCTGCAGCCACCTACTCGTGCCACCGCTGTCGCCTGCAGCCGCGGGAGCGCACAGTCTCTCGGAGCCGCCCACTGCACCCGGGTCCCCAGGGATCCTCGCCCAGCAGAGGCGCAGCAGCGGGCAGGGGGTGTTACAGAGTTGGGTGCAGGATTCGCCTTTTCTGCTCATCTCTTCTCCGCCCAGGATTTATTGTCTGTGGAGCCTTCCGGGGGTGGGGAGAGAGCTGCGCCTCCACCACCACCGCCGCCGCTGCTGCGGTCGCTAGCGCCACGCGCACGGCAGGCGGAGGCTAGGGAGTGGATGCGCTCCTGCCACCCCCGCCAGCGCTTCGGGCTTCCCCTCCGCCGCTTCCCGCCGGAACCGCTCCAGCAGTCCACCTGAAGGGCACTGGCATCATGGTCTAGCGTGGCACCTGCCTGGAACCCCCTTTCTCCTTCTCCTCCTCCTCCACCCCCTTCTCTCCACCTCCTCCGAGAGGACCCTCGGGTCCACTCCACTGCGGACCCCCAGCACTTTAAGGAATAACCCTTGGCAGCTGCACGATTCACTCTCTCTGGAGCCTCATGGGCAGTTTCTCCTGCCGGCAATGTGAGTAGGACACGCTAGTTCCTTGGCCCACGGGGGGTGCAGGGGCCGGGGCGGGGGGGCGCTCGCCGCTTGCGTCCGCGGCACAGCGAGCCCCGAAGGTGTGGGACCCAAGCGGCCGGCGGAGTGCGGGGGTGGGAGGACAGGAGCCTTCAGCGCTCTCTCTCCGGGAGCAGCTCGCGCGGTGGCCCGCGGAGGCGGCGGGATGTGGTAGGTTGCGGGGCATTTGGAAATGGGGTGGCTGCATGGGAGCCCTAAATGGCCTGGGCTGGCAGAAGACCCTAAAGGGTTACATACTGCAAAAAGGCAAGGTAAAGAGCGAGTGCTGGGCGCCGGTGCTGAGACCATTGGTCGGTCGAGCTGAGGTTAGTCTCAGCTCCTCTTTATTATCATAGGGATCTCCAGTCAGCTTTTCCCCGGAGGTGTCTAAGGGTGAAGTGCTCTTTTGATCCACACACACACACACACACACACACACACACACACACACACACACACACACACACTTGTGGCCGGTCGAGATTGTCCCTTTATCTTGGAAGGTGTAGTATTGCTGTTGGATGTCTATTTGTCTGAAAAAAAATACAATTAGAAGATCTTTTTGCCATTGAGGATTGAAAGGAAAGGGTGGGGTTTGGGGGTGGAGGGGAAGAGGAGTGTGGCAGACTGGAGGACAGAAAGAAGTGGGGAGCAATGGAGTGAAAGCGTTCCCCGAGAGTCAAGCAGAACCATGCCTCCCTCTCCTAAGAGAGGCAACCCCTGCCCACATCTCCTTTGTGTTCCTCAGCGAGGCAGCCAAGGCTTCCCTGCTCCCAATCCCATTGCGAACCCCCTTCAGCATGTTCTGCCTTCTTCTTAGAGTCATTAAGGATGCAGGACTAGTTTTGGATCCTACATGGCAAGAGGGAGGGGAGAGCGTTACCATTACGGTAATCATGGCACCCTGGCTCATGAACAATTAGATTCGCTTCCGAAGGTCTCTAGTCTTAGAGGTTTGCAGAGTCCAGAACCGGGGTGAGGGCAGGGGGGTCGTACAGCATGCCTTATAAAAATAGTGCGACTTCATAATAACGGAGACGGCTGCACCGTTGCTTCATGATACTACTTCGTGGCCATTAGGGCTGAATAAAAGACCCGCCTCCGCCCTCTCCCTCACTGTCTCCTCCCCACCAAGCGACAAAGCCAGCGGGCTGGGCGAGAGGACGCAGCGCCAGGCAGAGAAGGGAAGGGGTCACTTTCACAACTCCCGGGAACCGGCTTCAGAGGGGAACCATCTGCGGCGCCCACGACTCCCACGTTCCTGTCGAAGTTCTCCTTCGAAAGGAATTAGAAAATGCGGGTGAGGGAGGCGCAGTGAGACGTAAAAATCCTCCACCTGCTCTTTTTTTATTACTTTCACAGCACACTTTCAACACCTCGAATTCACCTGCAGTGGTAACTAGGTCAGCACGTAAATATGATTACCTGTATACGTTGAAATGTGGCTCTTGATAGGTGCAGAGCAATTTAGATGGGAGCATATATATATATATATTTTTTAACCTGGGCAAAATTGCTAAGCACAATAGAGATTTTACAGCGTGGGCGAGAAGAGTGCATTCCAGCGAAAGCAGGACACGTGATCTCTCCAACCGGAGAGATACAGTATTAGGAACTCGATTTTCTTTGTTCCAGGCTGAGCCTATGAGATGCTCAGCATCCCGCTTGCTTAAGTCCTCCTATAAGAGGGAAAAATATTCAAGTTGACGGGGTGGGTGGAGGGTATATGTG
>NW_017732725.1:99166-109560 GCF_001890085.2 Hipposideros armiger
GGGGGTGGGGGGGAATAGCGGGTAGAGAAGCATCAGTAGATAGATACCGTTGAAGGGCTTGAACCTTCTCTTTCGCCCGTCTCACCTCTTTGACCACCCAGCTCTCACCCAGCCCCTCAACACCGCCAGCCCCCTATTTAAAAATGAGGCATTCCTTCCGGGAGACGTGGCGGAAAAGTTCTCTCTAGCCTCTGCACACGTGGGTTCTCCAGCGCCACAGAACCTGCTGCGATTCGCGACCGATTCTGCCACCTCCCCAGTCCAAGTGTCACGCCTCCATCCAGGCGGCTTTGAGCTGACTTCACAGACCCAGAGAGAACCACCATGAGATCGTCAGGAAAAGACATTAGAGCAGAGTCCAATCCCCGCTTCACTGATACGGGAAAGAATGTTGAAGTACAGGTGTAGGAATGATTTCATTTTTTCCTTAAAAATGAGAGTCATAGGGCTCAAGTGTATTGAGGGTGATGTTTAGCTATCTGCATTTGAACTCCTGGGGGATGTCTCAAGCCTGTGGAATGTCCTAAGTTATAATTATTCATTAATTTAATGGAGGTAGAACTTGTTCTAGACCCTGCATTTAGTTAGAGTTACCTGACTTGGAGACTTCTTGTTTCATTTTTCACTCCATGTTTTATAAGCCATCTGAATTGGCTGAAGTTTTGAGAATATGGGCTATTTCTATCCTGTGCTGCATTGCATCATACTAATTTGTTGTGTTAGGGAAGGCAGAGTCAATTTTCATGACAGATTATGAAGTGAGAGTTCTTTATACATTTTATTTTTATACTTAACTGTCCAAGAAAAGATGTATACTTACCATGGCAACCCTTACATTCCCTGTCACGTGTGCCTGCACATATGCAGCTTCAGAATTAGAAACAACTCCTTAAAGAAATAAACCTGGTCCAATTACAGTAGCCATGTTTTATTCAGAATTTTAGCACTGCTTTAGGCTGGAATTAAATTTTTTAAAATTAAAATGTCATTCCACTTTCTTTTGTAAGCTTTTAATTTTTCTGCTTCCTCTATAAAATACAGGACATAGATTCAGTGTTTCTGTATGTTTATATTTTTGTTTGCTTTGGATTTTAAAATAATTATGAAAATGTAATTAATATCACTGAATATTTATCAATTAGGAAAGTCATTAAACAGCTATATTATCCACATGGTGTTAATTCCCAGGGATATATCTTAGATCTCTTATATTTTCAGTTTATAGTACATGGTAATACTTGATATAAAAATCTAGTTTTTTTAGTCATGACTTATAATATCCACTTTTTAGAACAGTTGAAAATTTGAAGATGAGTTATATTTTAATTGATGTATCAAAATTATATTTATTTAAACTATAATTTTCTGATGACTGTGGCATCAATATAAGGATAGATCACACATTCCATGATATCATAACTTTATTCCATATCCAAATGAATAGACAACATGGAGTAACCAATTATGGATAAATTAGTATCTGAGTTATATATGGATTCTTTTTTACATTTTCTCCCTTCATATAAATTATCTCATAGCTTTTGGAAAATTCTTTATTTAAAGAATATATACTATTCATTGAGTATAACAATTATAACAACCACACCATCTAAAAACGACATTGTTTGGAGTATTATTTTTCTCCAGTAACAATGACTGTTTTGTAGAGTATCATCCACATTCTTTTTTTTGGATAAGTCTAGTCAGTCATGTAAATTTGCAAAATAACATGTGATTTTAGGTAATATAAATCAGCCTCTTTAATGCTATGAAATAGAGGTAATGTGTAATAGCTAATTTATAATTCTAGTGCATAGCAAATAATAAGACAAAATGATGCGTGGAAAATGGTTTGGACATTTTAGAAGAGTGCAACATAAACTTTTTGGTACAAATCAGTTTTCCTATAGTAACGTGTGTGTGTGTATGTGTGTGTGTGTGTGTGTGTGTGAATATGTGGTTGTGTATAATGATGATATAGTGTGTTTTTAAGGTATGCCATTTAAATAATATGTGTGTGTGTGTGTGATTATGCACAGAAATCCATGAGCTCTTTTGATCAGGAAACATCCCTTGTCATCTTGCTTTCCTTATCATAGTGCATGAACTGTAGTCATAATAACAGCTATCTGTTACTAAACCCCTACCATGAGTCAGGTGCTTTACTTCAAAGCAATTCTGTAAGAAGCATTATTCTCACCATTTGAAAGATTAGAAAACTGAGGTCAAAGACAACAAGTGACAAGCCCATGTTAGATTGCTAGAAAGTGATGAAGATTTAAACCCAGATTTGGCTCTTGTGCCTCTTTCTCCATACCATGCCCTCTACTTTGTAGGCATAAATTAGTGCTTGTTAAATGACTGACATCTGTAGATCATAGAACTATTTCCTAATGAATAAAGGAGAATTAACATTTTCAACCAGCTTTTCAAAGTGATATGCATATTTGGCGGTCATACACCATATTACTTTTGTTACCATCAATTAATGTTGGTACAGAAGATACTGGTACTTATGTTCCTGGCATAATTAATTCATGACAGAAACATTTAATAAGCTATTAGAATCTGTCATATAAAAGTACATACAGGAAGCTTTCAATAAAGCACATTTTGAGTCAACAGTTCTCATGTCTATTTTACAACTGTGGTGACATATTTGATACATAAGCCTCTCTGAAGAGTTATCATATGTTCTATTTAAATTATTAATGATGATAGAAAAATGATCATTTGTCATTCAATGACATATGGAAAATTATTAAGTAAATTTAATAACCCAAAGAATTTCCTGCATACACTCACTTTCATTACATCGTTCATTGCTTGATAAATTACTTAAAATCTCTATACAAAATATTATTTTATTTAATACACATGAAAGCAACAGTAGTTACCAGAGATAACATATTGAAATTTACATCAGCATTGACATGATCTGTCTAAATATTTTAACAATGGAATAGATGCTTACACTATTTAAAGAATTAATTTACTGGCTTCTAAAGATGTGGTTTCTTCAGTTGTTCCAGAATATTTTTGCTCTACATAAAGTTCAGTAAGGCTGAGAGCATATTTAACATCAGAAGATAGTGATACCATGTCCAGGACAGTAGCATAACAAATTTATTAATTTAAAAGCAAGAGAATTGTAGAATGTGTGTGTGTGTGTGTGTGTGTGTGTGTGTGTGTGTGGTGGTGGGGGGCTGGTGGTATATGTGATCAGATAGGATTACATTTTGTGCCATTCAAGAGGTAAAGTAGTATGAAAACAGGTGAGAAGCTATAGGTTGAAATTATAGGGCAGAGGTAGCTGACCTGAAAAGAAAAATACTGATAGTTTAAGTGATGATGATAAATCTCACTATCATTATGAGGCTTTCATAGGGAGAAAGAGAAGAAGGTGGTGCTGTGATATACAGAGCTAGCAGAGGAAAAGATGGGAAAGAAACAGTTGAAAAAGATCTGTTTGAGTCACTTCAGCAATGAAAAAATATTATAGCTATTTAAGCTATTATGATATTGAAATAGAAAAAGATACTTTTGTATAGTGAAACACATTTTATGGATGGCTGGATACATTATCAAATTATTTGGTAATAGAAGGAAAGGCAAGAAATGAACCTTATTGAAACAGTGCCTAAGTGTTATGAAGACATTTGTGAGTAATGGACACAAAGCTAGAATGTGTCAGCTGAATTTAAAAAATAATGTGACTCAAATGGTGTAACTAAAATAACATAAAAGTGCCAATAATTAGGCTTCTTGAGTAGTAACTGCTTAAATGTTCTGCATCTAGTGCATTCCCCGTTGTACTTCTTACCATGAGTAGGCATCTTACAGTCACATAGGATGGACCACATATTTTGAGCCCTGATATCACAGTGGATATTTACTCCAGTGTTATTCTGAGTCAGTGTCATTCAAGAGATGAAAAAATTTTCTTCTCTACTTCAAGTGTGATTAATTTCTATAGACAATTATAAGAGCTATTGTAATTAAATCAAATACCTATTTAAACTTTCAGTGATTGTTAAATATTAGCAATGTCCTTAGGGTAATACTCTATTGTTGAACATTGGGCACACCACACACATGCACACACAGCTGTAATTACTCTGTTTTATAACACACACACACACACACATACACACACACAGCTGTAATCTCACTATTTCAGGAGTTCATAACACTTCAGAAATGGACAGGAATTAAGAGGGTCTGATTTTACAAAAGAGGAAACTGAGCCCAGCTAAGCTGGCTTTCTTGCTCAAGGTCATAAATTGTTAGTGAGAGAAACAGAAATTGAACATTGAACCAGATCTCTTGGCTCCCAACCTGGACCAGTAAAATCACACCCTTGAAACTATTGGAGTCCTTTGCACCTGAGCAAAGGGAACTAGGAAGAAGATCCTTGATCCAATAAATCCAGTTAATGAAGCCAGCCAATAAGATGACCCCACCCAAAATACATTTCTTTCTCATTTCATTTTTTGGCCTAACTTTTGGCCTGAGTTTTAATTTGGCTTAAGTTTTTTGGATGGTTGCCTTATCTTTCCACTATGGTTTGACTGTCTAAGCAATTTAATGCTATAAATTTAACAGCTGTTACAGATTCTAGTTTTAAAAAGATACCTTTATTTAAGAAATAAATAATATTGAAGCATCCTAAATTTGGATACTATGCCCTTTTTTAATGAAAATTAAAATGTTCTTTTTAAATTATTGACCTTTTTAGTATAATGCCAACTAAATGACTAACTAGATGATGGAGAGCTGTTCAATTCATTTCAGATAAATGAATTCTCTTTTAAATTTACTAATTTCATTAAAGTTTAATGAGTTTTCAAAAAAAACCAAAAAATGATCTAAAATTGGGCTTTTCTATAAAGTATTGCCTCAAATATTAAGTAGAAACATACTAATCAAGAAAATAAAATATGATACAGTTGGAATCTGTGAAACATAGTAATTTCTGTTACTTTGTTTTTGCATTACAAAGTTACCTTTTGAAGTGTGCTTTGAAATAATAAGTTTCCTCTTACTACTAAATATCTGCTTATATACCTGTTATCACTCATTTCTCTCTGCTTTCATGAGACAAATTTGAAATAAGTGTTTCTCGTTTAATGTTTTTTCTAATGCTCCTATTCTGAGTCCACTCTATCTAGAGGCTTTGGTTATTGGGAAACTTAGGGCAGGATGTTTTTGCCCTAACTGTTAAAACATAGTAGCAATAATTATAAGGTATTTTTGAAATTACATAGTTTTCTTAAACTATGTATTTGGTTTATAAACAATGACATACAGAAATATTTACAAACAAAAGTATTGATTTAACAAGATATACCTAAACAGTGACACATACTAGCCCTCTTTAAAAAGAAAATTAAAATGTCTAGTACAGCAATGTTTAAAATTGAACAAAAAAAAAACCATGGTGACTGAATCAATCCCTTACATATCAACACATTAGCCACGCATTTCATTTGTAGAATTATTCCTATTCATGCCAGCTCTCAGTGTACTTTTCTGGGACTCGTGGGTGTGATAGAACGGAACATATTTCTGTATCTGTGAATCTAATCCCACACACCATTTTACATGACCAAGTCTCAGTGTCCTAAGACTAGATGTTAAAGATAAGGCAAAGTGTCAACTTTTACCCATGAGGGTTTGAATTACCTCCGTAATAATACCTGTTTGATTTTGAAAAATATCTAATTTATCACATATAAATGAGATTATTTAGACATATAAGGAGTTACGGGTGTTTTGTGTTTGCTTCCTTCCTTGCTTGCTTGCTTTTTGTACCTTGACATATCTAAGATTACTTCCTGCAGACAAAAATTGAGCTGCTGAGATGCAAGCACCAGCGGCCACCAAAGTGGGATCTGAACAAGGGACAAGAGGTGCAAAGGTGATGTCTTTTTATACATTGGCATAGGAAGAAAAGACGAGAACTGCAAGGCATATTGATTTTCTGTACAACAATCATAAGGAAAATAGCTTTATGAATAGTTAATAAATACATGGATTACCAGAATCACATTCTATATGGATATGGGATAAATGCTCCTTTATGAAACTGTATTGGGAAATAGGAAGACAATGGGTAAAATTGAGAATGCATTTATCTTAGGAACTAAAATATGCTGGTGAGTAAAATGTTAGAGCAAGGATGTGTATAAGCAATGTTTAACATCTGTTTTCCCTAAGTATAATTGTCTATCTGTCAAGCCCTTTGTCCCTTTATGTACCCTAGAAATATTCCCTGAGCCAAACCAAAGGCACTTGTCTACTGTAGTAGTTGGCAAAGTGTCTATCTTCTCTACCATTTATTAATTAGCATAAATTCAGCCCTGGGGACATGGTTTTATGGTGGCTGCTAAGGGTATAACACGTCAGTCTTTTTGTAACCAGGCTTAGGGATTCAGTTGCCACTCTGTTTAGCTCTGAATGTGACCAGGACAGCCCCAAACTTCAAGGGTACATTTCTTCTTTGGATGTGTAAAGTTATCCATAGCTTTTAGAATGGAATATGTTCTTAACTTCTTCCCCTTTTCCTGGTAGAATTTATTGGTATGATTATGTGTAAAAAATACACAGGAATGCAGAAAAAAGAAAGTTGACTTGGATTCTGGGAATATAGATGAATGTTTTCTTGTCTTAAGTGTTACTTAGTTTTATGTTATTGTTTAACAAAATGGGTAAAATAGTATATTTTTTATATAGATGGTAAAACATTTTATTGAGTCAAGAATTACAGTGTAATGGGCTCATGTAATAAAAAGTAATATAATAGCTTCTAGTAGTTACACTGAAAAAGAAGGCAACAAAAAACTCTGGTGCTACTTGAAGGGATTTCCACTCTCTTCTAGGATCAAGTCAAGGAAGACATTTATCCTTAAGCTGAATAAAGATCACTATTAAGTTGGTAAATTGTCTTGAGAGTGCTTAGTTAAATGAAAAATATACAGAATACAATATAGTTTAATGAAACTTTAGAGTTCCTTGATTATCCCCTTTTTAAGCAATCCTTTTTTAAATTTTATTAAATTTATTGGGGTGACATTGGTGAATAAAATTATGTAGGTTTCAAGTATACAATTCTATAATACGTTATCTGTACATTGCTTTTTTTTTTGATGATCAAACCTTTAACTTGTGTGATTTTTGTGATCACCCAAAGATCACTTTTGGTTGGTGTTTACTGGGATGCTTCAATCTGTGAATATGCCTTATTCATAGCATCATTTCATAATTGTTTAAACGGCTGTCTCCCAAACCAGCACATACATAGTGGCTCACTTGATTTTTTTTATCCTTAGCAAACTAGCTCATAGCATAATGCAGGGGGAAAAAAATGCATGTTGAGTGAATGAATGGTTTCACTTATAATTCTGAATGCCTCTAAGTGACTCTTGTAGCCATTAGTGTGGTTCCCTTCAATTTCTTCTCTTTCCTTTCCGAGAACATCACAGGATTGTGCTTCCCCATTCCTCTTTGAAGTTAGGCATGGCATGTAACTTACTTTAGCTAATGCAATAGGAGCAAAACGTGAGGCGTGTCTCTTCTGATAGAAATATTTATGACCCAGTGCATGATTTGCTTTTACCCTGATGTAGCCGTTATGGAAACATGCATCAGGATGGAGCCTCCATGAGCCTGGTCCCCGAACAACTGAAGTCATCCTTGAGCACGTGCATTCAACATGTAGCATGAGCAAAAAAGATGGTGCTGTTGTCTTAAGATGTGGGGCTGGGGAGTTGTGTGTTCTGAAGATAACCCAACCTTCCCTTCCTCTCAAATTCACTGAGCGAAATTCTAGAGCAAGTGGAATCCTGATGTCCAATTTATGGCATCACTGTTATACATGAACATATCTCTAATTTATATTTTAATATAAAGATGTATTTTTTGATGGTTTAAAATTATAATAATTAACCAAGCTACATTTAAAAGATACAAAGATTGATTCACTTGAGAAAACTGTGCAGGTTTCAAGCACTTTGACTTTCTTGATTTGTCATTTTGTGTGCACGTGTATTTTGATACACTGGAAGTCACGGAACTCTGATACTATTCTTATATGATGCAGTAATGGCTCCCCTGATTTGTAAACAAATCAAAGAAACCAGAGTGATACATAATTCTCATTTTATAGCTCGTTGGGTCGATATGACAAAAAAAATTAGCATATCTATGGGAACCTACAACATTTTCTCAGTTTAATAAATTTTACTCAAGTTCATGCATTTATTCATGCATTCATTCTGAATAGTTATTGTGCTATGATTCTGTGCCAGACCTTGTGCTTGGCAAGGCTGATTACTAATGTGACCCCTGTTTTTCAGGGTGCTTATAGTCTAATGGGATAGGCGGACGTCAAACAAATAATCACTCTAGGGATATATAATTTCAAGTTATGACAAGAACTAAGAAGGAAATGACTAAGGTACTGAGAGTGAACATAATAGTATCTGGATGCAGAAGTAGCATCTCTGACTAGCTGACATTTAATTATGCATAAGACCTCTAAGATGATAGGGGTTAGCCAGGCAAAGAGAGGAGCAGGAGAATTCCAGCTGGGTGAGTGGCATATGCACAGACTCTAAGTCAGGAGAAGATGTTACAGTGGGAGCCAGAGTCATTGAAAAAAAGCCAGTGTGGTTGGATAGTACAGAGCAAGGGGTGATTGGTGTAATATGAGGTAGGGATAGTCACATCACCAGGATTTATTGACCAGCTTAAGAATTTAAGATTCTTATTCCATAACCTATGTGAAGTCATTAAGCATTTTTAAACAAACAAAAAAAAGACCAGTGGGATTTATAAACTAGGAGATGTTTATAGTAGTCTGGGCAAGAGATTATATCTGGTGCTAGGATTTTGCTAGTGCAAATGGAAAGAGGTGATAGAACTGAGATATGCTTTGTAGAACCTATTGTCTTCATTGTTGAATTAATAGTGGAAGAGGGCTAATGAGAAAAAGTGTGGTATGAAGAATTATTCCAAGATTTCTGACAGGAACAACTGGATATTTGGAGGTACAATTTATTGTCTGGAGTATCCTGGAGGGGGAGCTAATGTATTCAAGTATAACCAGAACATTGATATTAAATATGAAAGAAACTGAATAACTGGCTCACATATTGATAAGGCATAAATCAGAGCATCAATTAAACACCACTCTATAAAATTACTGGAAATATAGTGAATACTTTTGTGGGGGAAATAATTATATCCTCTTTTTAAGAAAAAAAGTTTTTGATAAATGATAATTGGGTATGCATTAGAATGACTCACTCTGTCACTATCTTGGTTTTCTTTTAAGTATTCTTTGGCATGAAGTGAAAACAGGAATGTGTATCTATTACTCCTGAATACTAAATTCTTCCAGTGTTTTCCATTATGCTTTAAAGTTTGGAAAGAGCAGCTTACTCCTGGTCCTTTTATAATATATTTGGTTTACTGCGATGAGCAGAGGGATGTTAACCATTAGTAAAGTTTGTTTTAAAGAGCCAGCCTCAAGTGCTTTGTAGCTTCTTGTAGTCCTGTAGCTATCCAGGTCTCCATACTGTCACCTTCTCTGGGCAAGGCCACACACATTTGCAATCATTCCCTGCATTGTCCCTTTCCTAGAGCCTGTCACATTTATAATATCCTGGTGCTAAGTTCTGTCAGTTAAGACACACTGCAAATTGCTGCACAGAGAGTGCATATAAGTAAAGTGATAATTCTTTATTCATGTACACATCATGGATACATTATTTTGGAATGCGTTCAGCTGTCAGTTACCAACAATTAGTGGTTTAACTGAGTACGATAGTTGTTTTACCCAGTTATCATTCATAGTGGTAATTAACAATGCCAAAACATCCCAGCAGCTTACAACCACAAACTTTGTTTCTCACAGATGTGTAATGCAGCGAGAGCTCTGCGTGGCTCTATTCACCCAGTCTTCTCGCTCCAGCATCCAGGCTGAAGGAGTAACCCTTCTCTGGGAGATGCTGTTCTCCTGGTAGAGGGCAGGAATAAGAGGCCAAACTGATTCAAGTTCAATCAAAGCTTCTGCATACTTTAGGTCCATACACATTCCATGGGCCAAAGTAAGGCACATAACATTGTGTGGAATGACAAGGAAATAAACAGGTAAACATCCACACTGGTGTCAAGGCTCAGCGATGCCATTAGAGACTCTGGCTGTATAAGTCATTGTCTACGTTTTGGGTAGTAATCTTAGCATTTATACTCTGAGTTTTCTTACTTTAACATAACTGCCTTCAAGTGGGCTGGCACCAAAAATAATAGCAGCAGTGGATATCAATTCTGAGTTTTCTAGGTCTCTTCTCTCTCTCTCTCTCTCTCTCTCTCTCTCTCTCTCTCTCTCT
>NW_017732725.1:109583-120525 GCF_001890085.2 Hipposideros armiger
AGTAGTACTTGTGAACATGTTTTGATTTTTTTCTTCTTTGAGCTGAAATGTATTTTACAAATTTCTCCCATAAATTGCTTTTGGTACGCCCTGTTATTTCCCTAGTGTGGGCTCTTGGATAAAATAACAGTCATCTTGAATTTTAGGTTAATGGTAATAGTAATTCAGTTTTAGCTTGACAAAACAGAGTGTCATCTTTTCAACCACTGAAACTTAGTTATGAAATAAAATTTTATTTTTTATGAAAATCTGGAGGATGTATGAAGTGATTTAGATTTTAAGAATGATTGCACTTTAGAACTTTCAAGAAACCTATCAGCTGATAAAGCTATAATCTGAAATGCCCTATAATGTTTAAAACCTTTTATATTTTAATTTTTGTTCAGTTCTACTTTTTCTAGAATTTTGGATTATAACCATTATGTATTTCACAAGCCATATTTTCACAAAGAAATTTTTTATGTTTTTTGTTTTCTTAAACAAGACCATTAAAATTGAATTTTTTCTAATTAAAATAATTTCTTCAAAAGTAAATACACTAGATTATTCATGTTTAACCTCCTTTGGTGTTCTTTTGAAAGCACTTGAACTCCGACTTTGAGCAGTAGGTAAACGATCACCACTACATGAGTGTTTTCAAACATCGTTGTAATTGTGGAGTGCTTTTATCAAGTGAAATAGTACAAAAAACTCCAATGCATAAATCAAAGACAAGCAAGACTGCTATGTTTGAAAACCACTCTTTTATATTCAAGAATTATCATGTTAACGTATAATTAATTATTTTATGATTTCTCACTTCCTATTTTAACAGAAAAATACCTCCAATTGGGGGAATTACGAGAAAACATAGGCTTATTTATTTTCAGCTACACATTATCAACAAAGTTAGAGAAGAGCAAAGTCATTTGAATTGTCTTATGAGTACACATAGGGCTGCACTCCATTAGCTCTTCATGTTTTTTTCTTCGATTGACAGAGGGTGATGTTATCCACAGAAAGATTCCCAGAGGGTTTCGCTTTATCACACCAATTACCAGTGTGTAGCTGAGGCCTCTCCAAGAGAGAAAGGTATTGGGGACTGCCAGTTCTGCCTCTTAATGAATATCTTGCACCCAGCTAAATATGCAAAATGGTAGAGAAAACACATGCCAGGATAATCTGAGACAGATGAAATGATTTACTCATGTTGCTGAATATGGCTCATTAGGTTGGCTTTTGTTTTTGTACTTGTCAGGGCTTGGGATCACTTCCGTTATCCTAAATATCCTGTTGAGACTGGTTACAGTTTTGTGAGTGGACTCCAGGCTGATGAGTAGAAAAGAGTTTTAGAGGCAAAGGTAAACAGAATTCCTTAGAATTTCATTTCCCTTTTATCCCATTTAACAGAAACGTTTGAGGGTGTTTGAGGAGGGGGCGTCTTCTATTTTAGAGGACATGGAATTGTGTTGGCTAACCTTCGTTACTCTCTTGCCTTCTGTCACATTCATCTTGAACTTTTTATCAAATATTTGTCAAAATTTTATTTTGCTGGTATCTGTGGTTTAGTGACATGCATAGTTAAATTAAAGTCAGGCTAAAATTATGGGTTTAATATTTTTTCTGTTTCTTTCTTGCTAGGTAATCTTAGCAGTGTTATTTTTAACTCTCTACATCACCATTTACTCATCCTTGAAATGAACAGAATAATAATGCCCATTTGACATAAGTGTTGTCATGATTAAATAATTTGTGTAAAAAATAGTATCTATCATACTATTGTCTTAGTGGTACCTTCGACATACAACTTGAGTCACCTTATTTCCTTCCCATTGAAAAGGGCTTCTTGATTTGCCATTTCTTTGGGGATAAAGACCGAAATCCACAATTTTTCCTCCAAATCCCTCAGTTATGGCTGATATCCACACTGCAGCTTCACTTTCTACATGTCCCCAAATTTTGGCTTTCTCTCAGTGCCCTGTAAAGCCCTTGTTACCTACAACCTCTGGGCCTTTACCTGCCCTATTCTCATTCACTGCTCTCTTCACCTGGATAACTCCTACCTTCCTATTTCAACCGAGGGATCACCTCCCATGGAAAGCCTCTCTTATCATATTGCCTTTGGCACTGTGCATATGGCCCAACGCTACACAAAGTGTTCCATACATACTCACTGAGTGATCTCCAGTTTTATCACTCTGATCCTTTGAAATGTTTTATCTTGAACATTTACAAAAATGCTTTAAGATGAATTTATGTTAAATGGAATAAAAGGAGAAAAAAGAGCTCACATTTATTGGGAACCTGTTATCATTTCAGGAACTCATCTAGGCCTGCTATATATGTTTCTCCTCATGTAATCCTCACCCACTCTAAGCAAATATAATTTTTAGGAAATAAATAATATACATTTATCATTAAGGTCTTTGTGCCAAATCAAGAGGCAGAAGGGAAACATGCAAATCAATTTATAGACTAAAAAAGTACTTTTCTCTTTTGTTGAAAAGCTAGAGAATTATAGGAAAGCTTATTACATAAGGAACATTTCATGTTGTAAAATATTTAAATCCTTTTTTTTTCAAGAGTATATCAGTTGTATCGATCAGGCTAGATGAAATACAAAGCTTTTTAAAAAATGATAGTCTATACCTTGCACATAATTTATATATTTACAAATAAGGAACTATTGTGAAAGTAATTCCTGTGACATAAGGAAGTATCTATGATGTTGATACTCTTTTGCACCATAAACACAAGTGTAGAAGCTTTGCAGACCCTGCAGATGTCAAGAATAAGTTGTGGGAGATTACAGTAAACATTTCTTGGAAGTACAATACGTGATAAACCTCTCACGGCCAGTTAAATGAGGGCCACTGACCCTATCAGAATGACAGGTAGCCACCAGTGAATTCAGAAAGAACTACACGAACTGATACTAAGAAATATATCCTTCTAAAATTTTTAATTAAGAAACTGTCCTTGTTTATCTTATATATTTTACAAGGTAATGCCTTTGATTTCTTTGTACCTCGAATGTGGTGAATGTGAACTAAATAAAATCCTTTGCTCACATAAATGACATTTAAAATGGAAGGCCTATTGCTTCTTATATGAATCTTTAGAGAGTAGAGGCCTATTATAGACTTAAATGTACTACTGTTAAATAGTGGACGTACTAAGAGCTGGTCTGATACTCAGCCAGGCTTCCTGTGTCCAGTTATGTTAAATGATAAGCCAACATTCCAAAGTAAAATTAATTGAAGTTTTGGTCAATTTAAAATATTGACCTACTTAAAAGGTTTTTTTTTCCCTTTCCTTCTACCTCCTTCCCTATGTGTAAGAATTTAATATATTATTGTAATTAGTCTTTCTGACTTTAGTTTCCCTCACCCATCTGTCAAATTAATCTTTGTGAATGACTTCCTTGCAAAATTAATTTTCCTCCTGGGAGATCTCTGATAGTTCCCCACTGCCTTTAAAAAGTCTCAATTTCTGGGCCGGCCGAGTGGCTCAGTTGGTTAAAAGCTTGCTCAAGAGTACGAGCTCTGAGCAATAGGGTCGCCGGTTCAATTCCCGGCCCGAGCTAAGCTGCCGCTGAGCTGCCAACAGATGGCATGAGGGCTCAGTTAAAAAAAAAAAAGTCTCAATTTCTTAAGTTGAAGCTCACATGACTTCAAATTCCACTATAACTTTCTCAAACTTATTCTCTCTTCCTTCCTCATACAAATATAGCACTCCATTGAAACTCAGCTGAGTTCTCCAAAGAGACCAAGCTCTCACATAGGATAATAGATTAATAGATGCATAGGAGGATAGCCACAAAGCAGCAAGTGAAGAACCGAGCACTTGCTTAAAAGTTGAGGCTTAAAAAATGCTAGTCCTCAAACCACTTGCTTTATTGATTTCATACTGCCCCTAAATGTACCAGTGAATTGTGCTAGGTGACAGTGAAATATATGTTCTGTTGATAATAAAGACAAAATCTGAAGGGGGATTGTGTAGAGTTTGTGGTCAGGAGCAAGGGCTTCAGTGTCAGCTGATCTGAAACAGGCTCCAGCGCTGCCCTCCCTCAGCTGTGGGACTGAGGACAGATCAGTGTCTCTGAGCCTTGGTTTCTGGTGTCCTGTTCTGATGGGGTAAAGGGGAAGGATCAGATGAGATAATGCATTCCATTTACTTAAAAGAATTCCAATAACTCTTGATAGATGTTATTTTTTTATTGTCATTGAAAAATAAAGTAAGTCTTTTCAGTTTAGTAGATGCCAGTGTAGCTACTTTTTAAATTGAGCTATCATTTTTTAAAGTTAGTCATTTTCACTTAACTTTAGTCTCAGCATTTTGAGTGTTATCTAAGGCTTTAATGGACACTGCATAAATACTTGTTCTTTATTTCTCCAAAATACTGTCCTTTGTTTATTCCTATTACTAAGCAACACAATCTGAGATCCAAAGAAATCCCATTTATTGTTAAATCTTAGATTTACTGTCTTCCAAATTCTGAGGAACAAAGTAGAGACTCTAGTAACTCCTAACCCGTTCATGCCCTTTTCACAACTGTATCTAAATAATGCCATTTGTAGGAGGTGTTCTTTTCTTGCCTTTAGTATATTTATCAGAAAAAATATATTGTACATGTTTGTATACCTAGGTGCCTGCTTGTTGTCTGGGATCGTTTTAAGTATGCATATGTTAAAATCTGGCATAATATCACAGAGTACTTTATTTATTTATTTATTTTAAAGAATTTTTTTTTATTGGGGAATTGGGGGAGGGGAACAGACACGTTGCTGTCCTTTCGTTCTTCAGTCTAGTTGTGGAGGACGTTGCTTCACTCGCCCATGTTGGTATCATTGCGCTCTTCCTTAGTGAGACAGATCGGTTGCCGGCCTCTGGATGGCCATTCACAGTGGCTCTTGGCAGCTCACACCGGCTGCCAGCTGCTCACGCTGGCTGCCAGCCACACATGGTAGCTTTACGGCAGCCCACTGCAGCAGGGGCTGCAGCCTACACCATTGCTGGTGACTCACAGCAGCCCAACTCCAGGTCAAGCTGTTGTTCACCATCTTAGCTGTAGAGGGCAGTGTCACTGACCCTCATGTGGGATCCGAACTGGGGTCTTGCTGGTCAGAGCTGGCGTCCCAAGCCAGCTCTTAACCAATGTGCCACTCGGCCGGCCCCCACAGACTACTTTATTGATAGAAAATGTCTTCCTTCTTAAATCATTTATCTTTATGGCTTATGTTACTTCTTCAGTCACCCAAACATAAAATCTCTTACTTCTTTCCTTCCTTATCAACATATGCTCTTTCTTCTAGTTTTATGATCTCCAATTCCTAAATAGTTTTCAAATTCTTTTTCCCTGATTGGGCCCATGACTGCTCCCCAGTTCAGGACCTCTTTATGTCTCCCCAGCCTTACTGCTGGGGTCCCTGACTGGCCCCCACATCCTCTGGACTCTTCCATCTCCAGTGTAGCCTCTATGGGGCTCTCCAGCCCTGGTTCAAAACCATCCTTGATTCCCTGTGTTCAAACTCTTTGACAAGGATGACGTGTGCGTGTGTATACACACAGTGACTTCTACTCTAACGCTCCTCCTATATGCCTTTAATATTCTGGCCACACTGAGCTACAAGAAGCTCCAAAAACGTAGCTTGCCTTGCCTCAAGCCCTACTCATTCTTCAGGTTCTCGTTCCAAAGGTCATTTTCTCCATGAAGACTTTCTATCACCTCTCTCCTTCTTTCAGCTCATGGCTTTTCCTCTGTGTTTTGAAATTGGCATATATTTCTATCAAAAGGCTAACTATGTTAGATTTTAATTGTTTATGTATCTTTTCCACTAGAGTGAGCGTTATGATATCAGAAATAGCATCTTATTCTTGTTAGTATACCCAGCTCTGAGCACAAAGTACCTATTGAATCAATATTTGAGGAATAAATGCATAGCAAAAGAATAAGTGAACTTGATAAGAAATTAACAACTAACTTGCATATATACATGTTACTGAATTCACCAGACATACTGTGGTCAGGCCTATATTCTAAATTGTCTATTTCTTCTTGTTAGGTGAAGATGAAAGAATATACTAAACATTTAGGGTTTTTTTTAATTGAGTATATCAGCATGAAATAAAATTAAACCGATCTAGAATAATGGGGAAAGTATGAGCTTCAGCGTTGTAAATCCTGGATTTGGGGTCTAGCTTTAAAAGCAATAACTAGAAAGTTTGAAATAGGCTGCATAATTTTTCTAAGAGTTGGTTTTATCATCTGTGTAAAGAAAAATAATAATATTATCCACCTTCCCATTTGTCCATGAGAATCTACTGAGAAAGATAGAAATGTTTTACAAAGTATGAAAGCCTAGCTGTTGTTAATTAAATATTTTAGTAGGTTTACATTTATAGTCATAGTCACAAAGTCTGATGTGCCAAATGCAACTCTTTAGATCTATTTATAGGATATGAATGTATCTGACAACTTCTCATTTTGTACTTTTTAAATTTATATTTTCTCAACCAATTTCTGAAGTCACTTTTTGTCTAAAATGGTATATTCTTCATCTTTCTTTTCCATGCTGCTGCTGCTGGCGCGCGCGCATGCGTGTGTGTATGTGTGTGTGTGTGTGTGTGTGTGTGTGTGTGTGTGTGTGTGTGTGTGTGTGTAAGAGAGAGAGAGAGAGAGAGAGAGAGAAGGAGAGACCCAGCCTGGAGGAGGGCACCTATCACTCATGCCGTCCTCTCTTTGCCTCTGGCCTCTGTGGTACCCAACCACTGGGTCAATTGCCCTCACTACAGCTGCCCTGAGCATTTCTTTGTATCCCACCTGGACCCCTAAATCACTCAGGTATCTGTGTTTTATGTTCTCCTTGTCTCAACTCCCCTTCCCTTCAGATACTCCCATCCTTTCAGCACTTCATGCTCACCTCAGAAGCTATTCACTCAGAAACTTTCTCATCTCACTGAGGTATTAAGAACTCTATGGGCTGGTCCCTGGCCCTATGTCTGTAGTGACCTCCTCAGTCTGTTGCTCAGATACCAATTGTGGATCAGGGGTGTTTGAAAAGGCTTGTAGACTTTCAGGGTTATATTCTGGGAAGAGAAGCACAATCCCTAAAGAAATGCCATTGAAGCTATTTGGATGTTTCTGTCACACTCACTCTGAGATTTTACTTCTAATAATGGGTCTATCATTAAGTACCCATGGTATCCATTCTCTAGTTTTGTTCACTTTGATCATTTTCTATTCTTATATGGTGCAATGCCTATTTCCTTTGGGGGATAGTAAATCAGGTATTCAGTCATCAGACACTCTTGTGCACTCTGTGACTGATAGACATAACCTGTGCCCTTTTCTCTTAGCTTGATACTTGACACTTAAAGCCCAGCTTTTGAAACTCGAAGGAAAACTTCTATCTCAACAGGTGTTTGACTATCTTAATAAATGTTGTGCCAATAAGGACTTTAAGCTCTATTTTGAAATTCAAGGTTGAGCAGTAACTTCTTTGTTCTCAGCTATCTTCATTCTTTCCCTCTGTAATGAAGTCCACTGGTTCCACCATTGTAAGGGACACAAGAGGTATAGGAAGAAAATGTATGAAACAATATTATCCATGGAATATCTCCAAACATTATATGGTCATAATATTATTAATCTCTGCAACTCAGAGAGTCTACTGATTCTTTAAAATAAGTTACCAATTATTTCCCAAAACATAGTTAACAAATTTGATTTTTTGTACTGTATCCCCAACTATAGTATGAATTGAAGATGAAGGCTATACTTAAGTTTCTTTATCTACAAACTGGGGCTAATGATGTCTCTCTCATCAAGTTATTGTATTAAATGGGATAATATAAATACAACCCTCAGTAAATTCCTAGGACATGGTACATCTCAATAAAGTTAGATTCCTATTCTTCCTTTCATGTTGCTATGTTGTATTTTTCCATAGCTCTTAGAGTTGGTCGGCAATCAGAATCAGCAAAGTCTAATAATATGAACAATAAATGTAGCAGCTAATAATTATTGCTTTATTATCCAGTGGTGGTGGACATTTGCAACCTTTGCAGAAGTCTAAGAATATATAACATTACGCATAAAGGAAGCCCACTGTACTCTAAAAATTGCCAGCAAAAATGGGGATTGGAAAGCCTTTTCTAGAAATCACTACCAAGACAAGTGATATACTAATATAAAATTGATTAGAATTTTAGTGAAGACATATCTTTGGAACATTTTGGAGGTAGATACCATGTTTCAGGTTTCTAACTCGATTGTGTCTCCAATTAATCCTGACAATGCCAATCATGGACTAGTTGCATCTTCCAACTAATGTGCCGATCAGCTATTAAAACATGCCCAGTTCTAGGCAGTTCATCAGCAGGCTTAATGTTAAGTATGAGCTACAGGTATCAAAAATACATAAAGAATATGATCTGTATAGAAATTTAGTCTCTCTGAATTCTGTCACTCTTGCAGAGATGTGAGGGTTGAAAGAGAATAAATATGAAAACACTTTTTAAAAATATAAGGTCCTATAAAATATTGCAGATAAATCATTTATCAATATTATTTCTATTATTACATTAATCAGTAGTAGTTAGAAACTATGGCAGTTTTCCTTAAATATAGGAAAGCTTAGCCATCCATAAATTGAATTTTTAATTTTTATTAGATGAGGAAGATAACGATTAATTGAAATGGGAAAATACACTTTTAAAAATCCTATAAAACCAAGGGCATATAATCGTTGATCATTGATTCTGGAGAGCATACAGAAGGAAGACATTGTGCCCAGCAGTTTTAGGAGTTAATTGGACTTACCCCTTGAAACTTTCCAAAGATTTTCTCAAAGTAAACAAGCAGAAACAAATGCAGTGGTAATCAGTGCCAAAAAAACCTTAAAAATGGGGTGTTCAATCACCATTGAAAAACTTATGCTTTATCTACATTTTAGTTACATTTGTTCACACCAATTCCTAATGCTGTTGGGACGATTTTACGTTGCCCCCTCATAAAAAGGGCAGGAGGTAAGAAGCTATTTGGCAGAACAGTGGTTTGTGCATAGATGTCAAGAGGAAGAATCTCTGCCCAGCAAATATAAATCATACATGCTTTGAAGTAAGGCTATATGATCCTCAAATAATCTAGCATAATAAAAACAATAGCTTCCATGATGGATTTACCCTATGGACATTTATAAATCTAATCTTTAGTATTTTGACAACCCCCTCTGATTCCACAGTTTTTCATAACCCAATAACACCAAGACAAACATTTTTTCTTTTCCTTTGTTATCTGGAAATTCACCAGAAATCTAATGGGTGAATCGGGGTTAATGAGCAGGTGGATACTTATCTACCCATTTCTTCATCCAGTTAGAATAAACAGGAATCAGAGGGAGCAAGGAGTGGCTATTTTTTTATTCTTACTGATAAGGCATTAGCAAATTTACTACATTTACCTGTACAATATCTCCTTGAGGGTGGTCTACAGTCTTATCTCAATAATACAAAAACTTTCCTCGTCTCTCTCAGTATTCTCTTTCCTCCTTTTATTTCCTTTATTTTTTTCCTCCTTCTTGCCCTGTAAACAGTTACTTACAATATGTTGATCTAATCATGTTTCCTGTGTGCAATGCACGATGTCAAGTGGCGGGGTGGACTTAATTCCTACTCTGAAACAGCTTATAGACTAGAGGGGACTAAAGGCAATGGCATTACTTTATACCAGGTACTACAGTAAGCTGGTATAGGTTATGTTGCCTCTCACACATCCCCTTCCCTTTCTCCCCTTCTTCACACACACCAACATACACACCAACACACACATACCTACTGTATGTCTTCAGCCTGTAAAAATCAGCAGATGTTCCAATGTAATGAAAGTGTTAAATAAGTTAAATGATCATATGAAATCTGCTGATTCAAAAGAACATAATATCACCTGAAAGGAATCAAGAATCAAAAATTAAGAGAGTTTGTATTTTATTCTTAACCATAGAATAAAACTGAAATGAGGAAAAGTAATATATATGCTCAAATAACTTATTTTTTTGGAAACACTTGAATGTTTTCATAATTTTTGAGTTTTAAGTCATTACATTGTAAGACCCTAATGGTAGCCAAACACCAGTATAAGTTTTTTATCTAGAGGGAGAATGTTTCCTGATTTGAGCTCAGGACTAAATTTATGGCAATTTTCTGTCAACGAAGATTTTGGCTAAAGCAAAGGAGCATTTAGGAGGCGCTGTGGAAATTTAAGAACTTATATTGGGGGGTAGAAATGCTAGGCATCTTACTTTTAGATTAAACAACAACAGCTAGTATTTTCATTTACCAGCATTCTTTGATAAATGTCTTACATATAGTTAAGTTTCACAACATCTCTGGGAACAAGGAAATTTTATCGTCCCAATTTTACAAATGAGTAAACTACAGATGTGTGATTGGAGAGGATGAGTGATTTTTCTCAAGGTCCTAAGATGCAGAGCTAGGATCCAAACCCAGGAATCCTGACACTTAAATGCTACCTTTTAATGCCTCATAAAGATTTTAGCTTTTTTATTTTTGCATAACTGTTTCTAATCAATATGTTATGTTGTATACAGGTTTTCCAAAGAATTAGTTTTTTTCAGAGAATTAAATTTGTTTGACTTTGTAGTATGGAAGAGAAGCTGAGTAATAGAGCATAAAAGTGAGAATTCTATAATTTGCATTATTTAGAAATTTAATTATTCTTGGAATTTTTGTTGAGAAATAATCATATAAGTAAATTAATAAAAAATTAATATAAATTCATGAAAACCCACAGTAGAATCCAATTGGTTTTAATAATAATAAAACTGTATTTGGACATCTAACAATGCTGTATATTGTTTATATTGGTTTGCTTTTACAACCAATTAACAGGCGGTTAAAGCATATTTAAGATTTATTCTTAAGCAAATAGTAGATATTCAAT
>NW_017732725.1:127756-130096 GCF_001890085.2 Hipposideros armiger
CATATTATGGAGCATATTCAATGTGCTTTATTCAAAATCTACTGATTTAAAAGTTTACCTCCACCAAAAAAAACAAAAAAACACAACAACAACAAAACCACCTTCAAAGAAACATCCAGAATAGTATTATAAGTATTATAATATTATACTTATACAAGTCCAAATATCTGGGCACTATAATCCAGCCCAGTTCACACATAAAATTAACCATCCCATATACCAAGGTGTTTCCAGCCAAAATGTGCGAAGGAATATTGGATGCAGTTAATGAAGTCAAGGACACCATTAGCAAAGTCAATGATCCAGCATTCTACAGATTTCACATTCCAAATGTTTCTACTGAACATTATTAACTTTGGTCTCATTTGAGGCTCTTACTCTCTTCCTTTTATACCCATGTGCTCCAGACTGTTTCAGAGTCACCATGGACTTGTTCATGCACTTTTCTTTCCTGACCTGGCATGGTCAATGAAGCTTAATAATAGCCTCAAATGTACTTTAAACTTTAGGAAAAGTCTCCATAGAGAAAGTAGGAAAAGAAAAAAAAATGGCATGCATTGTTCATTTCCTATATTTTGCTAATGTGTACCTCACAAGGATGAGGTACAAATGATCTCAGTGTTACAAACGAAGACTCAAAGGACCAGGGAATGAAAGTAATTAGCCTAGGATTGCACAAAAGTCATGGAAAGTAGATGAGGTTCTCATCAATTTCTTTTTGGTGTACATGCTCTTTTCATTTTGTTACATGTACAAAGAATTCTTATGTACACCTGAGGAAGCTGACTAGCAGGTTTCTTGATAATTTATCTTGTTACAGTGCTGCTTTAATCTGTGAGCCATATGCACAGGCTAAATTTTCATGGGGAACTTTATTGCAGTGCTTGGAATCTTCTACTTTCATGAAATAATTTATGTAAATTGTAATAGGAGACTAGATAGAATACAGGTTCAACTCCGATCTTTGCACCCTAAACTATATGTTGTAAGTTATTTGTCAGGTGATTTTTTTTAATTCAGTATAATAAAACTATATTAAGTCCTTTGATTATATAAGCTTTAGAAAATAATCTTTCATTCATCCAGAAATCACATCTGATAAGCCAGAAGNAAAAAAATCACTAGAGAATTTTCTGAGGGACTATTCCCAGCTACCAACTGTAATTTTTATGTGTGAGGTAAATTGATTTGAGGAGCAAAATTGTTTAATGTATCACTTGAACAGATTTAAATCTGAATGTGTTGTCCCATCTATTAATGCATACCTGGAAAGATGTATTTAGTCACAGTTAACTAAATTGTAGTTTTTACGGAAGTGTGAGCTTTTCCTACTCTGTTGCTATAGAGTGTCAGGTTACTAAGCTTCATTTCACCTTTGTTCCTGAAACTAAACTTTCAGGAATATAGTCTATGGAAAAGTATCAGGGAGTATGTTTTGATCTGGTTTAAATATGTTAAAATATGTAGTAATAGCAATACCTTGGGCAAACACAGTAGTACAGCTCTGGGCTGATAATCCTTGCAAAGTCCTTCTTGAACAGGAAGGTGGGGTGTGGTTGACACAAAGGCAGGCTCATGGTTATTCTCAGAAGTTATGAGATATGATTTTCTTGTATTAGAATTATTTTTCCTAAGAATTTTTGAAAAGCTAAGTTTAAATTTTTGAGACATGGGCTGTGCTTCCTAGGAAAGAAGTCCCCTTGTCTCCATCCAACAACTGATTTTTTTCTAGCAAGCAATGTGAATAATGATGCTTAAATGATAAGCATAATTATGATACCAATATTATACTTTGTAATTAGAAAAAAAAACTCTCATATGCATTGATAATCATAGCTATCTTGTAAGGTAGATGTGATCACCACCATATGCCAAATATAGAAAATAGGAGCCCCCAGTTGTAAAGCAGCTAACTAAGAAGCAACCAAGGAGATGCATTAAGAATTAAGGAATAGCAAATCTCCAACTGAAATCAAGTCTTCTGTTCCCTTATATGTGCCTTTCTACTATATCAGGAATTGTTTAAGGTAGGCTCAGGATACATACAGTGGTTCCCCCTTATCCATGGGGGATACTTTCAAGACCACCAATGAATGCCTGAAACCACTGATAGTACCAAACCCTATATATACTATGTTTTTTCCTATACATACATACCCGTGATAAAGTTTAATTTATAAATTAGGCACAGTAATAGATTAACAATAACTAATAAATTATAATACTACACTATAATAAAAGTTATGTGAATATGGCCTCTCTTTCTCTCTGATAACCAATCTGATAACTGAGACGGATACTAAAAGACTAATGGTGGGTACATATACAGTGTAGATACCA
>NW_017732725.1:135561-138412 GCF_001890085.2 Hipposideros armiger
AGATAAACTGCCCTTTTCACTCCTATACATATTTAGATATTATACAGGAAATCAATATTATTAAATACATTTATATTTGACCAAAAAATGAGCCAGTCTTAGAATGAATCTGACTCAGGAGAGGAGTTGGCAGAATAAGGCAGTGGGAGCTCTCCAGTTCTTTGCAGACACTTCTAAGACACTGATCAGACTAAGCTTAGAGCCATCTTACCTCTAGGCTTTACCTTATATGTCAAGTTAAAACAAAATTCTTTATGTTTAAGCCAATGTAAACCAGATTTTCTGTTACTTTCCCCAGAAAACATTCTAAGTGATGCACAATTGACTTTTAATGAAGAAGAAAGCACTTTCTTATTGGTGATTCTATGAGCCTTGTTTCATTGTGTTTTTCTGTTGTTTACCCAGGCATAGTAGAAAAATTAAAATTTAGCATAAATAAATAAGTGAATACATACATACATATATACGTATGTAAAGTTATTTCAATGAAAAAATAATGCCCACAAAAGTTCAGCAGTAATGCTCATGTGAGCAAGTCATTTAACCGTTTTTTGGGCTCAATGTTTTTAACTGTCAGTGGAATGGTAATAAACCTACTATATAGAGATTTAACATAATAATGGATATAAAGTCCTTCAGTATTGTGCTGGACATCTTATGAGCTCTAAATAAAGCTCTCAATAAATGTTTGTTGGCTATCTATACTATTCATTTTATTGTAACATTTTGCTTCAAAAATCTTATAAGCTTAGTTACCTACTTTTATTTCCTATAGATAAATAAATTATATATATATATATTATATATATATATAATATATATATATATATATATAAATTTGTTATCTTGTATCTTTATACAATCCTTAGGAGCTCAAAAGGGTTAGAGATCTGCTTCAAACTGCATTGCTAAAAAGTGGCAGAACCCAAAACCTCTCTGTTTCTGGTGTTCTCTTTAATACCACATGGTGACTTCTCAGAAGTAACAGGATTGAAGAAGTGAATTAGCTGCTACAGGCTAGCAAAGTACATGACAATGTAAAAAACAAAAATATAGTCATGGAGGAAGATATAGATGGTCTCCACAAAGTGACTGCAAGGACCACGTTTAGAACTATAAGGCATGGAAAAATACACACCCCCAAACCCCTTTAGAGAATCACTGTATTATAAAAAAGCACCTGCATGATGTTTAGAAAAGATCATATTCAGTATATTATGATAATTAAAATGTACAATATGATATTCTCTGAGCACTACTTAGTATTTTCCAGTTAAATCTAGTAGAAAATTACTATGAGCTTCTTTGAAATTATGCCATATAGGTAAAGTATTATTGAATAATACACAGGGTCTACTGAAACGGGATCATCGGTAAATAGCAGAAAACTAAACCCATGAATTTTATATTTGACTTCAGTAATGAATTGATATTGTAGTATAGAGACAATACATTGAACTACATACAAATCTCAGTTTAGTTCATTTAGTAGCTGTTGTGACCATAAGCAAGTTTGTATCATAGTTTTATGGATAATATGAGGTCATTGGAATGGGAGAATAAGTCTGTGTCTTTCTCTAGAATCCCATGAATATAATCTTATTTTTTTTAATTAAAGTATAAGTATTTAGATTTATAGAAAAATTACATAGACTATTACAGGGAGTTCCCATATACCCCCATGCCTACTTTCCCCTTTATTACCTTATATTGGTAGGGTACATTTGTCACCATTAGTAAACCAATATTGATACGTTATTAATAAATAAGTCCATATTTTATTCATATTTCCTTAGTTTTTACCTAATGTCCTATTCTGTTGCAGGATATCATCCAGGATAACACATTGCATCCAGTCATCCTATCTCCCTAGGCACTTCGTAGCTATGACAGTTTTTCAAATTTTTCTTGATTATTACCTTGACAGTTTTGAAGCATACTGGTCCCTCTATTGAGACTTGTGTTATGTTTTTCTTCTGATTAGACTAGGGCTACAGGATTTTAGGAGGGAGAACACAGTGACAAAGCACCAGTACAGTCTCATGGATATTTATTTTATTCTTTTGGCTATAATCCAATACAACTTTATTTTATTGCTCAGATTGTTCCAGCTTTAACCATTAGGCGCACTTTCATTTGACTCATGGGTCCCTTTGACATACATCCATGGTTTTTATCACTTCCTTATTTTGTGGTGCTACAAGATCCTCCAGGCTTCCTTTGTATATGTTCTGTCCCAGTCCTAGAATAAGTCATTTCTCCAAGGAGCTCTGGTACTTTTATTAAAGAATGGTATTAGGAGCCAAACTTGAAGCACTAGGTATGTGAAGTGTCATTGCTTCTAGGAACTCTCAGCTGTCAGAGCAAGGAGATTATACATATATCTATATGTATATATGTACAAGTATATATATATATATATATATATATATATATATATATAAATATATATACACACACATATATATACATATATATGTAAAAATACAAATATATATATATGTATTTAGATAGATTCAGAAATATTTCTGTGTGTAACCATCTATATCTATATTAAGCCAAACATGAGTTCATACCATCTCCAACTCTAATCCATTACCACATGGACCATTCTACCCCCCTCCGCCTCTTATTTCTCTGTAACCTCTCACTCCAATAGTAAAAAACTTGAACAGTACTTATATACAGTTATTTTTGCCCTTAGTGTCATAGGCATTTTTCATTTACAAAGTTTCTCAGGTTAGTGCCTTTTCTCCTACCAATATAGTCATTTTTAACATAACAATGTAATCTTCAAATTGTTAATGATAGATATTTTGAAACAAATATTAATATGCAAAACTGTTGCCAG
>NW_017732725.1:139862-142923 GCF_001890085.2 Hipposideros armiger
AAGAGAAAACAAGGAATTAAAAACTTATTTGAAGAAATATAGATGGAACATCATCTAACCTGGCGAAGGAAATAGACATACAAGCACAGGAAGTACAGTGAGTCCCAAGCAAGATAAACCCAAAGAGGCTCACACCAAGACACATCATAATTCAAATGCCAAAGGTTAAAGACAAAGAGAGAATCTTAAAAGCAGCAAGAGACAAGCAGTTAGTTACTTACAAGGGAGCTTCCATAAGACTGTCAGCTGATTTCTCAACAGAAACTTTGCAGGCCAGAAGGGTTTGGCACAAAATATTCAAAGTAATGAAAAGTAAATACCTACAGTCAAGATTACTCTACCCAGCAAAGCTATCATTTAGAATCAAAGGACAGTTAATGAGCTTTCTAGTCAAGAAAAAACTAAAGGAGTTCATCACCACCAAACCAGTGTTACAAGAAATGTTAGAAGGCCTTCTTTAAGAAGAAGAAGGAGAAGAAGAAAAATTATAAAAATATGAATAATAAAATAGTGATAACTACATATCTCTCAACAATTACTTTAAATGTAAATGGATTAAGTGTTCCAGTTAAAAGATAGCATGGCTGAATGGATAAGAAAACAAGACCTTGGGCTGTCTGAGTGGCTCAGTTGGTTAAGAGCTTGCTCAAGAGTGCGAGCTCTGAGTGACAGCGGTTTGATACCCAGCCCGAGCTGAGCTGCCACTGAGCTGCCAACAGGTGGCAGAATGGCTCAGCTAAAAAGGAAAAAAGGGAAAAAAACAAGACCTTTACATATGCTGCCTATAAGAGACCTATAAGAGACTCACTCCAGATCGAAAGACACACACAGACTGAAAGTAAAGGGATGGGAAAAAGTTATTTCATGACAATGGAAACTAACAAACAAAAAATATCTGGGGTAGCAATGTTTATACCAGACAAAATAGACTTTAAAACAAAGGCTATAAGAAAAGACAAAGAAGGACCCAGTAATCCCACTACTGGGCATTTATCCAAAGAAACCCAAAAATGACTTTGCTAGGACACATGCATCCATGTGTTCATTGGAGCATTATTTACAGTAGCCATGATATAGAGGTAACCTGGGTGTCCATCAGTGGATGAATGGATAATACAATGGAATATTACTCAGCCATAAAAAAAGAATGAAATATTGCCATTTACAATAATGTGGATTGACCTAGAGGATTTTGTGCTCAGTGGAGTAAGTTGTACAGGGGAAGATAAATGCCATATGATTTCATTTATATGTTGAATCTAAAGAACAAGCAAACAAAACAGAAACAAACTCATAGATACAGAGAACATTTTGATGGTTGCTAGATGGGAGGGAGGTTAGTGGGTGGGTAAAAAATGGGAAGAGATTAAGATGTACAAATTGATAGTTACAAAATAGTCATGGGATACAAATTATAGCATAAGGAATATAAGTCAATAATATTGTAATAACTAGCTATGGTGTCAGTGGGTACTAGATTTTTTGGGGTGATCACTTCATAAGTTATATAAATGTCTAATCACTTTGTTGTACACCTGAAGTTAATACAATATTGTATGTCAGCTGAAATTGAAAAATAAAACAATTATTAAAAATAAAATGACCATTGATTTGTACAAGTGGTATATAGCTAGCTATTATGATACATATTTCATTATATCTCTATGTTACAAAGCCTTTAAATGGACAATTTTGAATAAGATGGATTTTGGTAAAAAAATTTTAATTTAAAAAGTATTAATATTTAGTATTTTTACACTCATTTTATAAGATCATTTTGGGTTGTCAGAAAAGTCATGGCGCATTTTTGCAACAAAAAAACAGGAAAAATACGTCATTACTTTNATCCATTTACCTTTAAAGTAATTGTTAACAGATAAGTAGTTATGCCATGTTATTATTCATATATTTGATCTTCTCTCCCTTATTCTTATTCTTATTCTTATTCTTATTCTTATTCTTATTCTTGTTCCTCTACAAGAATTACCTCTAACATTTCTTATAGTACTGGTTTGGTGGTGATGAACTCCTAGCATTCAATTCTAAATGATAGCTTTGCTGGGTATAGTAATCTTGGTTTTAGGTCCTCACTTTTCATCACTTTGAATATTTCATGCCAATTTCTCCTGGCCTGCAAAGTTTCTGTTGAGAAATCAGCTGACAGTCTTATGGAAGAACGCTTGTAGTTAACCAACTACTTGTCTCTTGCTGCTTTTAAGATTCTCTCTCTGTCTTTAAGCTTTGGCATTTTAATTATGATGTGCCTTGGCGTGGGCCTTTTTGTGTTCATGTTGTTTGGGAGTCTCTTTGCTTCCTGGGCTTGTATATCTATTTCCATTGCCAGGCTAGGTGAGTTTTCTGTCATTATTTCTTCATATAGTTTTTCAATTCCTTACTCTCCCTCTCTCTGCTTCTGGTACCCCAATGATACAAATGTCGGTACACTGGATGATATCCCAGAGGCCCCTTTAAGTGGACCTCCTGGGACTCCAGCAGCACTTGATTGCACTGAACCACAATCTTCACTGGTTTTCACAGCCAGAAATGTGAAGACTTCTCTTCCCAGTACTGGAACTTTGAGCTGGGGAGTCTGGTGTGGGGTTGGGATCCCTTGCTTTTTCTATAGGGACTCCCACATACAAGATATACCTTCTTCTGTATATCCTTAGTTATAAGACTTCTGTTCAGCTAGACTTCAGGTGATTGTCAATGATGATGTGTCAAATTTGATGTGGTCATAAGAGGATGCAAGCATAGCATTTACCTACTCTGCCATCTTGATCAGACAAATCTCACTCTTTTTCTTAAGATATTCAGCAGATTGGATGAGATCCACCCATATTATGGAGCATATTCAATGTGCTTTATTCAAAATCTACTGATTTAAAAGTTTACCTCCACCAAAAAAAACAAAAAAACACAACAACAACAAAACCACCTTCAAAGAAACATCCAGAATAGTATTATAAGTATTATAATATTATACTTATACAAGTCCAAATATCTGGGCACTATAATCCAGCCCAGTTCACACATAAAATTAACCATCCCATATACCAAG
>NW_017732725.1:150948-156005 GCF_001890085.2 Hipposideros armiger
ATTTTTACACTCATTTTATAAGATCATTTTGGGTTGTCAGAAAAGTCATGGCGCATTTTTGCAACAAAAAAACAGGAAAAATACGTCATTACTTTTCTAACAACCCAATAGTTTTCTAAGGCTACTATAACAAATTATCACAAACTGGGTGACTTAAAACAACATAAATTTTTGGGTTTTTTTTGTAGTTCTGGAGACAGGAAGCCTGAAATCAAGGTGTTAGCAGGGTTGGTTCCCTCTGGAGGCACTGAAGGAAAATCAAACTGTTTCATGCCTCATTTCTAGATGCTGGCAGCTTAGGCTCATCCAACCCTTACAACCTTAGGTTTATACATACATCACGCCAATATCGAACTGCGTCTGTACGTGACTTTCCCCTGTGTCTCTTTTCTCTGTCTGTCTTATATGGAAATTCATGACTGGAGTCGGGGCCCAGCCTAAACTTGCATGATGTCATCTAGAAATCTAAAGACCCTTTTACTAAATAAGATCTCATTCACAGGTATCACAGTTTAGGACCAGTCCATATTTTTTTGAAGCCACACTTCAGTCTACCATAGGGATGTAGTTTAGATGGTAGAATTCAAGTGACTCAGAATTAAACCAATACATTTTGTTACTTACATGATCCTGGTGAGATCTGGTAATGCTTCTGATGGATATGATAAATGAAGAGCGCCTTTGCTTATTACGAAAAGAGCTAAGTATGTTGAAAATAATTTGATGTGTTATACTAATTCTATTTTATAACTCTCCATTATGTAAAAAAAGTGTAACTTCTACATTTACTGTAATTCACATTAATTATGTTTCATTACTGAAATACCACTTACCAGATATTTTCTATACATTCTAACTTCTGTTTGCTCTATCTTAATCCAAAAGGCTAATGGAAACAAGTTTTTAAGCAAAATAACAAGTAGAAATTTTTTGTTTCATTTATTGCTGTTTATATTCTGGAAGCTAGATGGATGTCTGCTACTATATCACCCTTAAATTATCTTATGCTTAGTAATAATATCTCTTTAATAACCGTCAAATTTCTGATTTGATTTTATACATTGAAATTTATTGTACGTTCTTTGAAATATCAGAATGCAGATGACAAGTTAGGCACCATCATAAACACTCTCCTTTGTATTTGCCTTACTTGTGCCTTTTTCTTTCTATATCCTTAGTAGTTTGATGTCATTCCTAAAAGTTCAGTTAGAAAATAACTGAATTATTTTTCAAACATATGAACCATTTAAAAAATTAATTTATATCATCTTTATAAATTGCTTCTTTGCCTTATCAAGCTCTTCAATATTTTAAGATTTTTTTTTTCATTTTCTTTGGACCTGAGGAAACAAATTGTAATCTGGAACTTTTTTGGAAGGTAAATATGACTTTTATGTTGTTCTTCCTTGCACTTTGCATAGGTGGATATGCTGTTTTCATATGTGAAATCTAAAACCCCAAACCTCTCAAAAGCTATATGGTTTATTGTTTTTATTTTACTTGGCTGAGTTATTTCAGTTTCCATCCTAGACCACAGAGCTAAATACAACAATTTTATTTTTGGTCTTCAAAACAAAACATTTTTTATTTTAAATAAGTGTCAATAAAAACTAATGTGCATTTTAAAATTGGATTGTTTGTTTTTCTGTTGTTGAGTTGTATGAGTCCTTTATATTTTGGGGTACCAGCCCCTTATCAGAGGTGTTGTTGGCAAATATCCTCTCCCATTTGGTTGGTTGCTTCTTTGTGTTGTTTATGGTTTATTTGGCTGTGCAAAAGCTTTTTAGTTTGATATTGTTCCATTCATTGATTTTTGCTTTTACTTCCATTGCCTTTGAGGTCAAATTCATAAAATCCTCTCTAAGACCAAGGTCCACAAGTTTAGTACCTATGTTTTCTTCTATGAATTATATTGTTCCAGGTCTTACATTTAGGTCCTTGATCCACTTTGAGTACAATTTTGTGTATGGTGACAAATGGCAGTCTAGTTTCATTCTTTTGCATGTGGCTTTACAATTTTCAATTAAAAAATGGGCAGAAGATCTCAACAGATATTTCTCCCAAGAAGGCATACAGGTGGCCAACAGATATATATATAAAAAAATGTTCAACTTCACTATTAGATAATGCAAATCAAACACACAATGAGATATCACCTCACACCTGTTAGAATGGCTATTATCAACAAGACAAATGATAACAAGTGTTGGAGAGGCTGTAGAGAAAATGGAACCCTCATACACTGCTGGTAAGGATGTGAAATGTTACAGCCACTATGGAAAACAGTATGGAGGTTCCTCAAAAAATTAAAAATAAGAAGCATAAAGCCCAGCAATCCCTCTTCTAGATACCTACCCCAAAACTTTGAAAACATTTATTTGTAAATGTGTTCATTGCAGCACTATTCACAGTGGCCAAGACATAGAAACAACCCAAGTGTCCTTTGATAGGTGATTGAATAAAGAAGATGTGATACATATATACAATGGAATACTACTCAGCCATAAGAAAAGATGAAATACTGCCATTTGCAACAACATGAGTGGATCTTGAGATTTTCATGCTAACTGAAGAAAAAGTGGAGAACCATATGATTTCACTCAGATGTGGGATATAACTGAAAGCAACAAACAAACAAGACAAACAAACAAAAACTCATAGATACAGACTACAGTATAGTAAAATGGGGAAGGGAGGGAGGTAGTAGAGGGTAAAGGGTGTCAAATATATGGTGACAGAAGGAGATTTGACTTTAGGTGGTGAGCACACAGTGCAATATACAGATGGTGTATTATACAACTGTACACTTAAAACCTATATAATTTTATTAACCAATGTGACCCCAATAAATTTAATTTAAAAAAGAAAAATAAAAGCTTTGTCTGTAAAAGGGTGAAACAAAACATAATGCAATGTTCTGTATTGGCCCTTCAAAGTAATTTACAACTTGTAAAATCCCCAAATAATCCTCTCGATAGGTGAGAGGCAGATGAGTTATAGAAGTCCTCTGATAAAATTCAAACTTTATGTGAAACTAGAAAAACATTAAGTCATTAATACCTTAACTTGATTTAGTGATTTGGTTTATTGGATTAACTCTAGCAGAGAACAGGATCCCAAGAGAATACCATGCATGATAAATTAGATTTTGATAAATGTCTGTGATGTCTTTAGCATCCCTTTTTATTGTTTTAGGGGTTTTGCTGTAATTACTTTATAAGTAGTTCAAAATCTACCAACATGTTTATCACAATCCTCTGGGTTTGCTAGCATTAGGTGATAGCGAGTAGCATGTATTAGGGTGGCTCTAAGAAACTTCCTGCCACTTTAGGATTTGAGAAATAATACAAATTAAAAGGTATCTACTCTGTTAAACAAAGGTCAACTATTTACAACTAACAGTTTCATAGAAAAAAATAGAAAAGATACATCACATATATGTCACAAAATATTAAAGTTAGTCATTTAATAAATGCGTGAGAGTAATTTGGTTTTGGCATACAGCGCCACATTGGACATTAGAGTGGCTGAATGTCTAGGCAGGTGTCTTCTTATCTTAGTGAGGATGATTATCCTGATAGAGCTGGACTATTCCATTAAATATATCAAATACACTCAACAAATAATAGAGACAACTACTGGCTCACGTACTTGAGGATACTCTGGCAAAGGGAATATTTGAATATTTGATGTGGGTACTGAAAGATGGAAAGTATTTTAATAGTTCAAGATAAGGTAAAGACTATAAATATATATATATGACACATGCACATACAAGTAGAAGAGCAGGAGTATTTATTTATTTATTTATTTATTTATTTAGAATGAAAATCTACTTTGACTAGAATATAGGGGCTAAATGAGAGTTATGGCTGGAAAAATTAGTGTGTTGGAATTAGGGAATAATCCCAATGCTAAGCCATAGAACTAGGGTAATATTCTCTAAAAATTAAACTTTAAATCAAGCTCAAAGTTACTTTTTTTATCTCATAGAGAATTTTGTTTTCAAAGGGACAAACTATGGTTGCTTTAAAATAATGTGTGTGTGTGTGTGTGTGTGTGTGTGTGTGTGTGTGTGTGTGTGTGTAGGTCTCAAACTTTTTGAACTAAAATAATTCCCTCTCATTGGTTGAAGAAAACCTTTACATAAAGCAAGTACAAAATATGATTGGCATCCACACATAAATACTTGAGATCTTTTACTTAATAAGAGCTATCGTGAAAGTCCACAGTAGAATAATTTGCAGTTTTGCTGAGGCATCATTTTAAACAATGCATGTATTTTGAGCTAGTTCAGAGCTAGTCTCTTACCTAGACCCTGGGCCTAAGAAGTCACCAGCTCTCAAACATGGTCTCAATACATGTTACATGAGAAATTAAACACAGTTTAAAGCAAATAGCTGATAGTCAAGGTAACAACATTCATTTCTCAGCTGTAGGATGTCCTAGGCTTTTTCGCTTTGGATTTTTCAATTTCCGAATCTAAAACTAGCATTCCATTCTATTGTAGTCTAGGTACTTTTTACAATGTGGAAATGTTGGTGGTTGTTTAGCATGGTATAGCTTCAAATGATTTCGCAATTTGTCAATGCTTGCAAATTTTTATTCTTTTTTCTTTCATTTTTATAAATGTCTTCAAGACTAACCTGAAAGGACTTTTTAAGGCACCTTTCTTTGGCCATCTTCTGCTTGGGCCACCACCTCTGCTACAGCCCTCTGCCTCCCATGCCAAGTCTCTGAGAGGCTGCTGGCATGGCACTCACCCCCAAAGACTGTGTGACTCCATCTCTTGTCACCTGCTATGTCTGACACCAGATCGAAATTCTCCATTGCACTTTGCCTATTTGGCTGCCTGGAGGAGGTCATGTGATGAGAAGGTGTTCTGAGCACTCAGAGTTTCTGCCAGGCAGGATCCCATAACACCCTAAAATAGCTTTTTTTTTTTAATTTATTTTTTATTTATTTATTTTATTATTAGTTTCAAGTGTACAAAACAATTCAGTAGTTATGCTTTTCACCCCTCACAAAGTGACAACCCCCCCAATCCACTGCCCCCC
>NW_017732725.1:156555-181217 GCF_001890085.2 Hipposideros armiger
GCTGCAATGAACATAGGGCTGCATATATTTTTTCAAATTAGTGTCTTGGGTTTCTCTGGATAAACATCTAAGAGTGGAATTGCTGGGTCATAAGGTAGTTTCATTTCCAGTTTTTTGAGATACCTCCATACTGATTTTCATAGTGGCTGCACCAATCTGCAATCCCACCAACAGTGCACCAAGGTTCCCTTTTCCCCACAACCTCGCCAGCACTTGATGTTTGTTGATTTATTGATGATAGCCATTCTGACCAGAGTTAGGTGGTATCTCATTGTGGTTTTTATTTGCATTTCTCTAATGACTAGTGAGGTTGAACATTTTTTCATATGCTTGTTGGCCATCTGTATGTCATCTTTAGAGAAATGTCACTTCACATCCTCTGCCCATTTTTTTATTGGGCCGTTTATTTTTTGGTGTTGAGTTGAATGAGTGTTTTATAAATTTTGGATATTTACCCCTTATTAGATGTATCATTGACAGATATCTTCTCCTATTCAGTAGGCATCTTTTTTGTTTTATTGATGGTTTCCTTTGCTGTGAAAAAGCTTTAAGTTCGATGTAATCTTATATGTTCATTTTTTCTTTTACTTCTCTTGCCCATGGGGATATATCAGTAAAAATGTTGCTCAGGGTAATGTCTGCAAATTTACTCCCTATATTTTCTTCTAGGATTTTTATGGTTTCAGGTCTTACATTTAAGTCTTTAATCCATTTTGAATTTGTTCTTATATATGGTGTAAGGAGGTGGTCCATTTTCATTTTTTTGCATGTGTCTGTTCTATTTTCCCAGTACCATTTATTAAATAGACTGTCTTTACCCCAGTGTAAAATAACTTTAAAAATATCACAAAACCAGTCACCTTGCGATATTCAGTCCTTGACTTAGTTTCTTATCAGCTTCTTCAACAAATACAGTAAATATTTGTTAAGTGCTTTCAATATGCCAGACATTTTGCTGGGCAATGGAGATACAGAAGTGAACAAGACATTAAGAACCCCACCCTCAGATACCATAGTATTCTATCAAATATCTTACTTATGGCTTTAAAATAAGAACTGGGATTTTCCCTAAGTCGCCATATATACCTTTAACTTTACATAGCAGAAAATGATAAAATTTAACAGAAATCATGTTCATATAGCCTAACTTGATATATTTATAAAATTGGTCGTTCCCCATAAGAAAAATTTCCAGATAGTGGGATATTTGATGACTAGCAGAAGCAGCATGAAAACATTACTTTTATTTATAGTTGTGATGTGAAAGAATTAGTCTGTCAAAACAGAGAAAGTAGATTGAAGGAAGACTGTGGACTTCACATTTTGACCTTGGGTCAGCCTCGCTTTATTAAAATTCTTAGAATGTTGCTTCTATTCTGTACATTCAGCCAGATAGGGTGACATTTTATCCTCTGCTTTTTCAAATCTAACCTACTTCTGTATATTCGTAAGGGTGATTAATTAGAACAATAGTAGGAAATGTTTCAATATGTTAAATTTTATATTATTCCAATTTTATCTGAAGAAAATATTTTACTGTATGAAATCAAAAGGCTAGATAAATTTATGAGTCTATCTTAAATTTTTACTTAGGTACATACAGGAAGTGACAGAGATGGAGAAAGATTGACAGACAAATATAGTAGAAAAAAAACTAAAATTGTAAGGATGAAAGGAAAAATAAACAGTGATCTCACCACCCAGAAATAAACACTGATAACACTTAATCCTAAAAAATCTCGTTACTATGAGTACTATTATAATTACCATTTTACAGATGAACAAATCGAGGATTACATTGTTTAAGTAACTTATTAATATATAATGGTGCTCAGCTGGTAGGTGGCATACATGTGATTTTAACCTGTCTGCTTAATTTCAAAGCCCTGTTTTTAACCAGTGTGGACTGTCATTGCAAATTATGATTTTTAATGGGTAATATGTATGTATTTTATTTAACCAATCGTTCATTTTTGGATATTCAGGTTGTTTCATGATTTTCATATACAATGCTACAGTAAACATTGAACATTCTTGCCCACTGTTTATATAGAATAATGCCTAGAAATAAGAGGACTTGTAGAAGTTTTTCAAAAGTACTGGCATTTTACAAACTACCTTCCAGAATTATTTTTCATAATTTTTCAAATGTATAAAAAAGTGGAAAGGGTGTTAAAATGAACCCCAATATATCCTCAGCCGGCTTCAACAGTGGTCATCATTTTACCACTTTCGTGTCATCTGTGCTGATATTTCTTTTGTTTACTGCAGTATTTTAAAGAAAATCCAGATAATATACCATTTCACCCATAAGCGTTTCAGGGTGTATCTCTAACAAATAAGAATGGAGCTCTATAGTGACTTGCTCATTTTTCCTTGCAATTTAAGTGTAGAAGACATAGGAACATTTTTCCTCAAAAAAATTTCCTAGATCTAGATTTGACTAATTCGTCGTAGTGCTGTTTCACCTGTCCCTCTTTTTTTTTTTTTCCTATCAATAAGTGGTTAAATATAAAGTCTTGGTGAGATTCAAGGTCAATTTTATGTATGTATGTATGTATGTATGTATGTATGTATGTATTTGGCAAGAATATTTTGTCGGTGGTGCTGTGCACTGTATCAGGAAGTATACAATTTCAGGTTGCCCCATTTTCACTGACAGCAAGATTGGTCTTTGGATTCAGGCACATGTCCGTTAGTGTATCTCCCTTCTTTACTTCCTTCCCTTACTTTTTAAAAAAATCTCTTTCAATCCGATAGCCTGAAATTAATAACTCATTATTGTTTTTCATTTCTGTGATTACTGGCGATATTGATTTTTATCCACATGATTATTGGACTTTTGAACTGCTTGAGTAAATTGCCTCTTTGTCTTTTGTCCCTGCACTACTTGCCATTGTGGAAAATAAACAAGTTTTTGTTGTATTTTAATGTAGTTAGCTTAAGGACGTTTAATTTTTTACACAGAACATTTTAAGAGACAGTGCTTTAAAAAATATTCCTAATTTAACATGAAAACACATTTCTTATATACTGATTTAATTAATTAAAACACATANTCTTTTTTCTAATAATTGCCTATTTATCTTTAGCCTCATATCTTTATGTCTCTAGGAGTTATTTATAAATTTATAAATAGGCGTAATAAATAGTTCCCATTTGTCTTATGAATTGCTTGACAGTTATGGAGCCAAATCTGTCACTCTTTGGCTTTCTGGCTCCTGGGTCACATGCTTCAAAAAATCACTCCCTGTGAAGGAATCGTCTACATTGACGACCTGCATTTCTCAAAACCCTGTTACACCTTAATCTGTTACCGTGTGAATATCTGTCTTTATCACTCCAGCGACCTTACCCTTGCCAAGGTCACCGATGGACACAGCAAGCACACCTTCCATGCAATCCTCGTCCCTGCTGCTCGTATCACATGGCCTCCTACTCATTTTCTCCTTGGTTTCTGACTCCTTTCAGGCTTCTTGCTCCTTCAACTCGAATTTCTTGTTTATAGTCCTCAGAGTTTTGCCATAGGACCTCCTATCTTCTCCTTTTACACAAGCTCTGTCTTGTAGTGATAATAATCACCTCTGAGTTTGATGTTAGTTTGATGATTTGGGGATCGGGGTGATGTTTTGTTCTATTTAATACATTGCGGCTAAGGACTCAAGGTTGCCAAGGTCCTGCCTGGCCAGTCGCCCTTCTTTGCCCTCTCCAGAAAGCCCGGGAGACTTTGACAGAGAACAAGAGGCAAAAAGGGGAGGGAAGATGTAATTTTCTTATGAAAGCTTGACTGTTGTCAGGTAACCCTCCATGAAGAGCTAGTAGCTCTGTTAAATTAGGTAATAGTACATTGTTCAGACTTCTGACACGACCTTCCTCTAAAACCCTAATCTCTACTTTTGTATCTTACTACACTCTAGCTAGCTACTTGATCAAGAAGCACAATAAACATCCTTCTCATTGTGTTCACAATCTATTTTTGACTTTGTAGCTAGCCAGTGTGCTCATCTTAATCTCTAATCTGGTCATGTCTGTTTCCTACTCAAGTTACCTCAAAGGCTCCCTGTGGAACTAAGGTTAAATCCCCAAACTTTTTATCATGGTTTACAAGACTTTTATTGACCTCCGTTCTGAATACAGCCTATTTTTTTTTCTTTTTTAAGATTTTTCTTCTCTCTGCATTAGGCAGTCTGAATCTTGTTTAGATAATCTAATAAAATGTGTTCTCCCTAATGTTACAGACTTTTCACATGCTGTTCCTCTGGTGAGGGCCCCATGCATGTCTTTCTATGACCCTCCCTTGAGCTTCAGACAGGGTGAGGGGCCACTCTTAGGTGTGCCCACGACACTCATTGCCTCTCTCCATCCCTTTAGCACTTATCACATTATATTTTCCTTCTCTAGATACTTTTTGTAACCCCCACACTAAACTTTGAGCTACATGAGGAAAGAAAACAGTTTTGCTCAGTATTTTATCCCCCACACCTAGCACAGTGCCTGGAATTTATTGTATGCTCTATAAATATTTGTTAAATTAATAACTGAGTGCCAAGTATTCCCTTATACCATTTTAAATTTTCTATATCATTCAGTCTTAATTTTGCATAGTTTTGATTAATCTTTTAACATAATTACTATATCAAATTCCTGATTTTTATTTTTCAAGAAGCTGTTTTAGATTTATTTTTCACTTTTACATCTTTTGGTACTCCAAAACATTGTTTTATTTACCATTGTATTTTATTATTTGTTTTCTCAGGTTTTCCTCCCTCCCCCACCCCCACCCCCTTCAGTGATTTGATAACTTCCTGGGGTTTTTGTGAGTGAGTGAGTGAGTGAGTGAGTGAGTGAGAGTGAGTGACTGAGTGCCTCTTTCCCTTCTCCAACCAGACTATATGCTCCATTCAAGTGGGGACAGTGTTTATCTTGTTTGTCACTGGAACCTCAGTGACTAGAATAATGAATACACATGGGGTTAATGAATAAATGCATAACTTTAAGGCTATCATTTTGCTAAATAGTTACAGGTTCCTGTTTTAATTTTCTCTCTAGCCTTAGAGTTAACTAGAGTATTTCTGTAATTTCCAAATGGTTGAGAGTTTTTTCTTTCTCTTTTTACTTTACATTATTATGTCACAATTTTCATGCAACAGAATCACAAAAATAGAGTATTTACAATTTGTGCTTTTGAAAAATTTTTAGGGCTTTCTATATGGAATAATATCTGATAAGCATTTTTAATCTTCCATTATTAAATATGAAGTTTTCATAAAGTACTATGTTTGACATGCAGCTACTAAATCAATAATAATATAGTATACAATCTCATTCCTTATGTATTTTTGGCTTACTTGTCCTGGAAAAAAGCATTTTCTGTAAAAATGAGTTGCATCTCTTATTACTATCTTCTTTATTTAAATTTTGTGTGTTTCTAACATATTTGCAGATTACATGTTAATGCTCTGTTGTTACATGAAGATTCGTAATTGTGGACTAGACATTTTATCAAAATGAAATCACCATATCTGTCCAATTTAAAGGTGTTTGATTTTAAAATTTTTAGTATTATCTTAATGACTGATTTTTTTGTCATTGTTCATGTTTGTTGTTATATATTTTTTAATGCTCTACTTTTAACCTTTCTGTCATTTTGCTTTAAGTGGGACCTTTATCAATAGTGGACAGTTAGACTTTGTTGTATGGTTCAGTCTGAAAGTCTTTACAGTATGACAGGAGGATTTAACTCATTTATACTTACTGACATAAGCTTAATATTTAATAATAATTAATATTTTGGAGGTACTTACTATATGTCATGTACTGCTCTAAATACTTTTTATCTTTTAACACTTTTAATTCTTACAACAGCCCAATCAGGTAAATAGTATTGATATACACATTTTTGCAGATACAGAAATAAACACAAAGAGAATAAGTGACTTGCTAAGGTTACACGGGTAAAAAGTGAAAGAGCAGGAAGTGTACCCAAGCGATCTGTTTTGCAGAGCCTACTTTAAGGACCAAGCTTTATTGTCATCCAGTTTTATGTTGATCTTGATAACTTTAGATAGTACATTATATACCCATTGTGTGAGCTGAAAAGATCTTTGAGATAGCCATTTAAAGGTGTTGCAAGTAGATATTTAAAAATCTGGTTTTCCATGTAATCCAGCTGTTCTGCTACAGTTTTCATCTATGCTCTAAATTTTAAAAATATCTCTTGATTCTGGAAAAAACCCACAACATTGTTCTACATACCTAATTCGTGGCTCTGCTGAAACTTTGAATCTTTTTTTGTTTTCCAGATGAGTAGTGAAACCAAGTTGAATTCCATTATGTGCCATAGATTCTTGCTGTTTTATACCCATAGCATCCAAATTATTCTTTTCTCTCTTAGCTTTCTGGTTGTGTGCTCACAATTCTTGTGACCTCCTCTCAGGATACTTTGAAATTGTTACTATACAACCACTGGCATTTCAGCCACTGGGAACATGGCAGGTCATGGGTTTTTGCTTTTGCTTTTTTTTTNTCTATAACTGTAATTTTGCTACTGTTATGAATCGTAATGTAAATATCTTTTTGTTTTCCGATGATCTTAGGTGACCCCTGTGAAAGGGTCATTCGACCCCCGAAGGGGTCACGACCCACAGGTTGAGAACCGCTGATTTAGAAGATACGTATAACTCAGTGTATAGCTCTATTTTACAGAATTGGAAATCTAGGTACAGGATGATTACTTACCCAACATCCTCTCATACCAGAAGCAAACCTGGATTTATCCAATTGTTGATTTTTTTCACTTTCTTACACTCCATTATAGAATAATGACTGTCCCAAATCAAAGCTTCACCATCTGACTTCCCATTAGACTCTATTAGTTTATATAGAGTCTCTACTTCACCTCAGATTGTTTGGAATCCAAGATTTAAGGAAATCTTTAGAACTTAATTTAGATCATGTTCTTGGCTCAGATGCATACAGGAGATTTTCTCTCACTAGAAAATGTCCTGGATGAAATATCATAGTTGTTTAATAATCACACTCAATCTCTTGACTAGAGTATGGTGTTTATTTTTCTGCTGTCACAGTGTTAGCTTGTGGATTGCCTTGTCAGGTTCTATCATGTTTATTTGTACGGATATGTCTGTACCAGACTTTCTAACAAGTCAGTCTAGTATCAACCATTCTAGCCAGTTCAGCCTCTGGAAGAGGTAAATTTATCACCACTTTCTTTCTCATTTGCTGCTATCCTGCCTCTTAAGAATCTCATCACCCTCCTCTAGAACTGTTGTAATAGATATATTATGTAATTTACCTGCTTTTCATCATTCTTTCTATTTGCCTCATTCCAACTCTTCCGACTCATTACTGACTGGTAAAATAACTCCCATTGTTCAAACGTTCAGTGCCTCTCAAGTGTCTACAGGATGATGTAAAACTTCTGACTTGGAATGTACTATATCACTATTTTCATTGGGATTTTTCATTTCAAAATCTATTGGGTCTCTACTTAATGGTTGAAAAACTAGAAGCTTTCCTGTTAAAACCAGGAACAGAAAGATACCCCTCTTTACCACTCCTTGTCAACATCATCCTAGCTAATATAAACCTTTAATGAAATAAAAGGTATGCAGAATGAGAAGGAAGGAATCAAACTTTGTTTGTAGATGACTTAATCATTTATATAGAAAATATAAATGAATCAACAAAATAATCTGGAATTAAGAAGCAATTACAGCAGGGTTGCAGGATACAGTATTAATACACTTTTTTTTTCCTGTATAGCAGCAATGAATAATTAGAATCTGAAATTAAAAGCACAATATCATTTACATTAGCACCCAAAAATATGAAACACTGTGGCATAAATCTAACAAAATTTCTATAGGATCTATACAAGGATAACTACAAAATTCTGATGAAATCAAAGAGTTGAATAAATGGAGATATATTCCAATTTAATTGATTGGAAGACTTGATATTTTCAAGATGTCAGTTCTTCTCAACTTAATCTGTACATTCAACACAATCTCGATCAAAATCTCAGCAAGTTATTTTGTGGATCTTGACAAATTAATTCTAAAGTTTATATGGATAGGCCCAGGAAACACAACACAATATTGAAAAATAAGAATAAAGTCAGGGGACTTGTATGACCCAACTTCTAACTTACTATAAGCTACAGTAATTAAGACAATGTGCTACTGGTGAAAGAATAGACAACTAGTTCAATGGAACATAATAGAGAGCCCATAAATAGACCCAGACAAATATAATTAACTGATCTTTCACAAAGAAACAATGGAAAAAAGAGAGCTCCTTCAAAAAACAGGTCTGGAACAACTGGATACCCACATTCAAAAAAAGAAAAAAAAAATCTAAACACAGATCTTACACCCTTCATAAAAATTAGCTCAAAATGGATCATACACCAAAATCTAAATTGAAAAACTATAAAACAGCTAGAAGATAACATAGGATAAGATCTAGATGACTTGGGTTTGGTGATGACTTTTTCTGTATACTAACAAAGGCTTGACCCATAACAGAAATAATTGATAGGCTGGACTTCATGAAAATTAAAAATTGCTGCTCTGCAAAAAACACTGTTAAGAGGATGAGAAGACAAGCCACAGAATGGAAGAAAATATTTGCAAAAGACATATCTGATAAAAGATTGTTACCCAAAATATATAAAAAAAATTTTAAACTCATCAATAAAAAAAATGAATGGCCTGATTTAAAAAAAATGGGCAACAGATCTTAAAAGATACCTCACAAAAAAGACATACAGATGGTAAATAAGTATATGAAAAGATGCTCAACGTCATATGTCATTAGGGAATTGCAAATTAAAACAACAAGATACCACTACAAATCTATTAGAAGGACAAAAATCCAAAAACACTGACAACACCAAATGCTGGTGAGGATGAGGAGCAAGCCGGAACTCTCACTCATTGCTGGAAAGAGTGCAAAATGGTACAGCCACTTCGGAAGACAGTGTGGCAGTTTCTTACAAAACTAAACACACTCTTACCATCTGATCCAGTAATCACATTCCTTGGTATAAATACAAAAAAGTTCAAACTGATGTCCACACAAAAGCCTGCATTGCAAATGTTTGTGGCAGCTTTATTCATACTTGCCAAAACTTGGAAGCAACTGACATGCTTTTAAGTAGATAAATGGATAAATAAATTATGGGATATCCAGACAATGTGGAATATTATTCAGTGCTAAAAATAAATGAGCTATCGAGCCATGGATATACATGGAGTAAACTTAAATGCGTATTACTATGTAAAAGAAGCCAAGCTGAAAAGGCTTCATACTGTATGATTCCAACTATATGACATTCCGGAAAAAGCAAAGTTGTGGAAATAGTGAAAAGATCTTTGGTTGCCAGGCTATAGGGAGTGAGTGTAGGAAAGGATGAACAGGCAGAGCACAGAGGATTTCTAGAGCAGTGAAACTATTCTGCATGAGACCACAATGGTGGATACGTACATGTGTTATACATATGTTCCTGTCCCTTCTATCATCTATTTCTCTCCACCCGTTCACAGCAAACCTTCTTAAAATGGGTATTCACTTTACTATCGAGGACTTTTTCCACTATTGTGCTATTCCAGACAAAAGTGATATTAGCACCTATTTCTATTTCTACCTTGTAGGGTAGATTTACAGGACTGCTGTTTATGGGTTATTGGACTTTAGTGTTGAAAGGCTGAATAGTTACTGACAAATCGCCTTACAAAAAATGTCTTCAACAATTACCAATTCATCAACTGTTTAATTTACCTATACTTGCCACCATTGCTTTATTAATAACTAATTTGGGTTAATCTAAAAGCTGAATAGTATACTTCATTGCTTTAATTATCAGTAATGATATTAGCACCTGCTCACATATCCAGTGGCTATTTCTTTTTTCTAATAATTGCCTATTTATCTTTAGCCTCATATCTTTATGTCTCTAGGAGTTATTTATAGATTTATAAATAGGCGTAATAAATAGTTCCCATTTGTCTTATGAATTGCTTGACAGTTATGGAGCCAAATCTGTCACTCTTTGGCTTTCTGGCTCCTGGGTCACATGCTTCAAAAAATCACTCCCTGTGAAGGAATCGTCTACATTGACGACCTGCATTTCTCAAAACCCTGTTACACCTTAATCTGTTACCGTGTGAATATCTGTCTTTATCACTCCAGCGACCTTACCCTTGCCAAGGTCACCGATGGACACAGCGAGCACACCTTCCATGCAATCCTCGTCCCTGCTGCTCGTATCACATGGCCTCCTACTCATTTTCTCCTTGGTTTCTGACTCCTTTCAGGCTTCTCGCTCCTTCAACTCGAATTTCTTGTTTATAGTCCTCAGAGTTTTGCCATAGGACCTCTTATCTTCTCCTTTTACACAAGCTCTGTCTTGTAGTGATAATAATCACCTCTGAGTTTGATGTTAGTTTGATGATTTGGGGATCGGGGTGATGTTTTGTTCTATTTAATACATTGCGGCTAAGGACTCAAGGTTGCCAAGGTCCTGCCTGGCCAGTCGCCCTTCTTTGCCCTCTCCAGAAAGCCCGGGAGACTTTGACAGAGAACAAGAGGCAAAAAGGGGAGGGAAGATGTAATTTTCTTATGAAAGCTTGACTGTTGTCAGGTAACCCTCCATGAAGAGCTAGTAGCTCTGTTAAATTAGGTAATAGTACATTGTTCAGACTTCTGACACGACCTTCCTCTAAAACCCTAATCTCTACTTTTGTATCTTACTACACTCTAGCTAGCTACTTGATCAAGAAGCACAATAAACATCCTTCTCAGTGTGTTCACAATCTATTTTTGACTTTGTAGCTAGCCAGTGTGCTCATCTTAATCTCTAATCTGGTCATGTCTGTTTCCTACTCAAGTTACCTCAAAGGCTCCCTGTGGAACTAAGGTTAAATCCCCAAACTTTTTATCATGGTTTACAAGACTTTTATTGACCTCCGTTCTGAATACAGCCTATTTTTTTTTCTTTTTTAAGATTTTTCTTCTCTCTGCATTAGGCAGTCTGAATCTTGTTTAGATAATCTAATAAAATGTGTTCTCCCTAATGTTACAGACTTTTCACATGCTGTTCCTCTGGTGAGGGCCCCATGCATTTCTTTCTATGACCCTCCCTTGAGCTTCAGACAGGGTGAGGGGCCACTCTTAGGTGTGCCCACGACACTCATTGCCTCTCTCCATCCCTTTAGCACTTATCACATTATATTTTCCTTCTCTAGATACTTTTTGTAACCCCCACACTAAACTTTGAGCTACATGAGGAAAGAAAACAGTTTTGCTCAGTATTTTATCCCCCACACCTAGCACAGTGCCTGGAATTTATTGTATGCTCTATAAATATTTGTTAAATTAATAACTGAGTGCCAAGTATTCCCTTATACCATTTTAAATTTTCTATATCATTCAGTCTTAATTTTGCATAGTTTTGATTAATCTTTTAACATAATTACTATATCAAATTCCTGATTTTTATTTTTCAAGAAGCTGTTTTAGATTTATTTTTCACTTTTACATCTTTTGGTACTCCAAATCATTGTTTTATTTACCATTGTATTTTATTATTTGTTTTCTCAGGTTTTCCTCCCTCCCCCACCCCCACCCCCTTCAGTGATTTGATAACTTCCTGGGGTTTTTGTGNAGTTTACTGCTGTTAACAACCAAAAAAATCTCCAAATCTCAGCAGATAATTATAATAAAAAGTTTATTTCACATTGTTTTCAAAGTTCGATGCAGGTCAACAGAGTGCACTCTACTACACAAGCAGTCATTCAGGGATCCAGACTCCTATTTTTTTTGCGTCTTCTCCCTCTAAATCTTTGGGATTTTCTGCATCAGCCAACAGATGGGGAAAGAGAATGAGGTATTTTTGTACTCAGAAATTGGCACACATTACTTTCACCCGCATTCCACTGTCTAAACATAAGTCACAAGTTCATGCCAAAGGGCTATGGGAAATATACTCCCACTTTGTTCAGGAAGAAGAGGAGAATGTGGATAAATACTAGCAGTGTCTGTTACAGTCTATGCCTAAGAGCGTGCCATATCTGTTTCAGACTTTTCCCATGCATAGGACATACTAATTCCTCCTCTAGAAAGGCAACCCAAAACCCCATTTAGTCTCCGGATCCAGGTCAAAGCACAGGGCTGGTACTTGAGTGAGAGGCAGTCCCCTCCATGGGATCTGCGTGTGTCGCCTTGTGGGCCAGCAGCCTAAGAACTAATATATTATGTGACCCACAACCTCGTACATATCAATAACATACAGTGATGGAGCATAGTCAGAAAAGCATAATAGAAACTTGTTTTTAGATAGAGAAAGAGCAAAAGACACTGGCCCATAACAATTATGGAGTTTGACTAGGGAGATGTGACTGCTGTGGTGGGGGAGGGAGGGGTGTTCCTTAATTAGACTTCACTTCTCCTAAGAAGAACACACTCATCCATTTTTTTCCCTAAGACCCCTGACTCCAGGCTCTGGGAAGTTCTTTTTCCGTTAGCCTTCATTGCCAGATCTGTTGTGTACACTGAGGGCATGCCTGCCTTGGTGGCTGCCCAATATTCACAGCTTACTTCTGATACATACAAGTATTGGGGCTGGGGAGTTATTTTAAATATCAAATAGGTTGAGGCTCCTGGTTTCTTTGACCAGAAAACTTCTTGAAAACTTAGTAGGCTTTTGACCTATTTGATTCTAGCCAACCCTGTGTCAGTAACTACACCAAAAGTTCTTTCCCGTGCATGCCACTCTCTCTGCTTAATGGTAGCTACCTCAGGCCATCAGACATGGCTGGGGAGGCAATATCCTGAGTCTGGCATTAGCCGTNATACACAAACTCTTTATTGGAAAATTTTATTGGCTTACTTACATTATTGAGAGCATTTTTAATTGCTTTTATGCTTGAAATGGCACACGGGAGGGACACCAATATAAAATGAACATGACTGAAACAGGCCCTTTTCTCAGAGAACTTTGTTGTTAAGATAAACACTCAGGAGCATAATAATAAACTGTTCATTACAAGAAACAATTTTCAAAGCCAATCCCATTGCAAACATATTTCAAGCAATATTAAATACAATTGGAATACAGCCCTGAAGCATGTGATAACTGTGCATCATTCCTTTCTATGCCACTAAAACTGAATGCAAATCAGCTAGGGAGTGTGTTCATTTTTGCTTATCCACACTGGAGGCAGATACAAGTCTCATTTGTCGGGCCTCTGTGGCACACCGATAGCACTGACCAAACACCAGTTTGGGCTGTGTTCTTTTGTGCAGCAAGGAACAAGAGCAATTTCAATCGCCCCCAGGCAACTTTCATTGTCTTCATTCATGTTCCCTTTCTTGGCACTGATTACTTATCTTGGCTCTCCTATTAACTTCTGTGTGACTTGAGGGATACAGAAATTTAACAACTTGTGTGATCTATCTCATTTGTAAAATACAACTAATCTACTTACTGTGGCAATGAGTTGAATTCCTAATAACACCAGACAACTCTAATTACTTGAATGACTAGAAACGATTTACCACAAATTTGGAGGATAGACATAGGTTATAAAAAATGTCTCTCGGTGGAACATATAAACATATCAACATCTCCACAATGTATCCCACTGGGTAGGATAAAAACTAGTTTAGGTATACTGTACATATTTGTGTCTTTACAAGAGCCAGGGGTAGTTTTCTTCTACGTTTCCTTACTTTTAGCAAAATATTGGGCATGAAATATTCAGGTTATATATAAATATGCTGGACTATAGATCCATCTAATTACTCTTCTTGCTTTAAAATCAATTGTTAGATGTTTATCAGCAATTTAATCCCTTTTATAAAAAAAATATAAATACTTTTGTAGAAAATACTCTTAGTTCCCTTCCCCTTTGTCACTTGCTTCTATAGGGACTAAAAAAATAATTTCCCAGTTTCCCAGCCTCCCTTGCAGAACATTAGCAGAAGATGGAGAGCTGGGGAGGTTCCTGAAATGGCTCTGCTTAGTGAAAGAATCAGAGGATGCTTAATGATACTGTTTCTCCTCCCTTCTTATCACATTGAAAGAAATCTACAGTAGCCATTTTGAGGAAAAAACCAAAATAATAACAGAGAACAAGGAGCTGACTTTGTTGAACTATTAAATCAGTGCCAACAGCTCCCTACTTTCAGAATTTTAATATCGTGAGGGAAAATAAACCTTTGTTTACACCACTATAAGTGTATTTATTTTAAGCTACACACGTACTTGAAATAAGATGAGAGAGAATACATACATATACATATATACATACATATATGCAATTATACATGTGTATATACATATGATAATGAAGCAAGAAACTTGAGAAGGGAGAGTGCAAAAAATTCAGTTATATGAAATACAGGTTCATATTACCATNAGATTTTATTGGGGAATTGGGGGAGGGAACAGTATTGGGGAATCGAGGAAGGGGAACAGACAAGTTGCTGTCCTTTTGTTCTTCAGTCCAATTGTGGAAGACACTGCTTCACTGGCCTATGTTGGTATTGTGATCATTGTGCTCTTCCTGGGTGAGGCAGTCGCTCACCGGCCATTGGATGGCTGCTCACAGTGGCACACAACAGCTCACACCTGCTGCTGGCCACTCACAGTAGCTAACAGCAGAACACTGCAGCCCCACTGCAGCCTATGCCGTCTCTGGTGACTCATGGCAGTCCAGCTCCAAATCGAGCTGTTGTTCACCATCTTAGCTGTAGAGGGCGCAGCATCACTGAGCCTAATGTGGGATCTGAACCAGGGCTCTGCTGCTCAGAGTTGGCGTCCCAAGCCAACTCTTAACCAGCTGAGCCACTCCTCTGGCTCCCAGGTCATGGTTTTTACCCTTAAGGATGATCACAGGAGGCCATAGCATCTAACAGTATAGGCAGAGACTTGGCTGAAAATTAAAGTAAATATAAAAAACAATCTGATTGGAGAGGAAAACTGAGGCGTATGGAGTGGGAAGTGCCTGACATTCCAGTATTTAAAATAACTTTAGTGTTTTCTTTAAGCTTACTGAATATGATTAATCTTTAATTACTAAAAGACTAAAAGGAAAAGAATGGTATTAAAAACTACTTTCAATTAATCATGGAAGCTATTATGGAAATAACCATTTTGGTACATTGAGTTAATGAGGTAAAGCAGTAATTATAAGAATCTAAAATAGATAACAAAGATAAGATCAAAAAACAGATATCAGAGCTATGTTTTGTATAGTACACAAGTATATTCTTGATAAATACACAATCATTAAAACTGATATTTATATCTAACTTAGGAGGACTGAATTTCTTATTTGTCATTTTTTTAAATTCTAAGTTTGGTAAATGAAATAGCTATGCTTTTGAGTTAATGAAAATTTGGAGAATGAACCACAATCTTACTTCTAATATCTTTTCATTGGTAATATGAAGGAGCAAAGATGACTTAGATTTAAATGAAATCTTAATAGTTTTATTGTTCAGAGTTGAGACTTGAATTTAGAAAAGACAAAATCAATAAAGATTGTCAGTGGAGCAAAATACTAACATAATTCATGGTATCTATGAAATGATTATAGGCAGTATTTTACAAATCAAATAACAATAAATAAAGTGACATTAAAAACTTTTATTTCAAAAATGATATAAGGGACTTACATTTCTTTCAAAAAAGATATTAGGGATTTTTTTTTGTCAAAATGATTCAGGAATCAAAAAGTACAGAGGTTAATTAAATATTTTTAGTGATGAAAAAACTTATTTTACCTGAATAGAGAAAAACTTGGACATTTTACAGAAAGAACCCCAATTATAAATTTGTTCCTATATATCTTCCATGTAATACTTTGCAGTTACTAAATTTTTGTTAGTTCACATTCTCACTTTCTAATGCCAAATATTTCCTGTAACAAATTATTGTTGCTTGTTTTCAATGTTGTTTAACATATAGACAGGAAGGTATGCCTGTACCCAGGATCCTTAAACATAGAGATAGAAAATTATGTTGGTTTTTACTCTTAACATTAGTGTAAGTATATCTACATTAGAAGACAAATCTGTTAAAAGATAATTTAATGTAATCATAATTTAAATCTCAATGACTTCTGAATTATCTGTCATTTCTTTCTTCTATTAGCAAGAGAAAATTGCTCACTATCACATGAATTACATAGTTCTTAAAGGGAAAAGCATATTCTCTAAGTTCAACATAGTATAAAAATGCTACTTAAAATGTGTGGGTTCTTAAAAATTGTTTTAAATGCAAATTTTAAGTGTCAAGTCTCAGCCTATGAAGTAAGAACCTGATACATGGCATGATAAACAATGTGGTGCCCTTTGTGGTATATCACATTACATTTCTTTTGTTGATAATTGTAATAATACCTCACTGGACAGTCTGATATGTTTACTGGCCTCAGAGTCTGTCCAAAACTGATTTATCCCACCCACAGTACCACCACTTATCCCAGGTTGGCCCTATGCCTCCGAACAGTACTCCAGAATGAGTTCTCAGGAGAAGGTTCATTTTAAACTGATGTGTTAAAATGCTAGTTCCAGGATGGTCCTTCAATGGTGAGCTTCCAATTCAATTAGTGAACTTGAGGTGCACATGGTGTTAAATCAGCCCTCAAGGTGGAGTGCTATATATCATGCATAAACCCTATAAGAAGAAAAAGTAAATCTTCTGTGTAAGGGACACAAAGTCCACCTTGGTTTATTACATGTACTAAAAAATATCCACAAACTATATAACTAACAGAGTGGTTAATGATGTATTAAACCTAATTTGGAACATGTCTTTCTAAATTATGTATAGAAATAATATACAGTGACAAGGGGCACAGATTAAAATCTGTCACATGACCATTCAAACCCCAGTTTTGACATTTCTAATTTAAGGCTTAATTACTTCATTACTTCAGCTTTTTGAGCTTTCATGTCCTTGTCTGTTAAATGGGTAAAACAAGGTTACTGAAAATTATATGGGACAGTATCCATAAAATTCCACAAAATGCTGTGTAAAAGCAGTAATGATTTTGCTATTACCCCGCTCAATAAATCATGTGATTATGTGTTTATAAGCACATGCACTATTCTCCTCTATATCTAAGTGGTGTTGATCTTTTCTTCCTTTGTATTCCCATACCATTGGCTTACCTTTTCATGGCTATTATAGTAAACCTTGTTTTATAATTAATTCTACTTATAAACTGTCACAATTCAATAGAATTCAACATCGCTCTTGGGGTTCCCCCCCAATCCATATCTTCTACCACACTCTGCCTTTCCTGTCTTTAAAAACATTTTTGGAAGACTTCATAAGTTTCTGATCAGTTTCTGATATTTAAGTTTTCAGCCTAGTATAAGCACACAATCATAAGGCGATAGCCTTCTCTTCCTTCTCCTGGAACCAGCCAGCCAGTCTTCAATTCAATGTGTGAGGAGAATGACCTGTTCTTTTGCTTCTCCTCCTCTTCTAAAACTCCTCTTACGTGTTGGGTCATGGAAGAGAGAGATAAAGGTCCAGTGCCTCTTGCTCATCTGGCCCCTATCAAAGATCTGAGTTGACTGTTACCACATGTCACCTTCTATCACTGCCCTCTGGGTGGAGGATGTCCATTTAGAAGCTTCCTTTGGGGACATAGGTATAATTTCTGCAAAGGAGCTTGTAGAGGTGGCTCCTTCACGCCTCTATTCTTGGATAACAGAAATCCCTGTCCAGCTCCTGCCCCTCCAGCTTCCCTCAGCTCTTCCCCTAAAAGGTGCATTCCACATTCTTTTGCAGTTCAATCCCTCTTTCCTAATGATGAACAATTTATCTTATGATTGATTAGCCACAGGAAACTCTGGCTCCTTGCTATGCCAAGCGGTGGGTACAACTAAAATATCCCAGACTTTTTATTTGTTCTACTGTTACTCTAAAATCCTTTGCTGTCTTTACTCAACAGGCTGAAGGAATAAAGTCAGATTCCTGTCAACTGTGAACAGAAATCTCACAATTGTGTAATTGTTTTGGAGTACCCCCTGCCTTACTTTGTTTGGGAAGAAGGCCAAGTAACCTCTTTGTTGGCCTATGGAGTATGCTCTGTGAGTACAGCAAAATTAAATTAGAAATTGATTTTTTTTTAAAACTGGAGCATCTCCAACTATTTTCAATTAAAAGAATATATTTAAAAATATCTCATGGGTAAAAAAGAAACCACAGACAAAAATTAGAAAATATTTCATCCAAATGACAACAAAGGTATATAAAACTTTGTGCGATGCAGCTAAAGCAGTGCTTAGAGCAAAATTTTTAGTTTTAAAAGATCGTGTTATTTTATTGCTCTGTATTTGGTTTATCTTGGAATATGTCCCATGGGCAGTTAAAAAGAATATGTATTCTGCAGTTGTTGGATGTAGTATTCCATAAATGCCAACCAGCTTAAGGTGATTGAGTGTGATGTGTAGATCTTCTATATTCTTATTGGTTTTCTCTCTGCCTGTTCAGTTACTGAGAGAGAAGTATAGAAATTTGCAAATACAATTGTGGGATTCTCTATTCCCCTTTCCTATTCTGTCAGCCTTTGCTTCATGCATTTTGAAGCTCTCCTATTTGGTTCATGTACAGTTAGGATTTTTATGTGTTTCCTATGGATTATTCTGTTTATCATTATCAAAAGTCTCTCTTTGTAACTGGTTAAATTTTTTTTGTCTTGTGTTTTACATTTTCTGATATTACTCTCGTCCCACCAGCTTTCTTATATTTATAATTTGCATGATATGTCATTTTCTATCATTGTACTTTCAATGTACCTGTGTTCTTATATTTTAAAGGTGCCTGGTAAACAGGCAAAATGGGATTTTGTTTTTTTTAACCAGATTGTTTCACTGGTGAATTCTACCAAGTATTAAAGGAAGTAATAATACAAATATTAAACAGACTCTTTCAAAAACTACTGGAGAAGGAAATACTTCCCAGCTAATCAGACACTAAAACCTGATATTATAAGAAAAGTAGAAACTATCTCACTAGGAAATAGACACAAAAACCCTTAACAAACTGTTCAGATTGAATCTTGTAATATAAAAATGAGAATAATCATGAGTGAGTGAAGTTTATCTGAGGCTTAACATTGAAAAATCATTGTAATTCACCATGTTAACAGATTAAAGAAGAAAAATCATATGATCATCACAACAAATGCAGAAAAAAAAGCATTTGACAAATTTCAATACCTTTTAATCATGAAAATCCTTAGCAATTCTGGAAGAGAAAAGAATTTCTTCCATCTATGAAAGGGTATCTGTGAAAATCCACAGCTAATACTTAATAATTAATTGAATGCATTCCCCTAAGATAGGGCTAAGGTGAGAACACCCACTCCCATAACTTGTATTTAACATTGTACTGGAATTTCTATCCACTGTGTTAAATTAAGACATAAAGTTCAGAAAAGAAGAAGTAAAAATCTTTCTATATTTAAAGATGACATGATTGATTTCATAGAAAACCTGATGGACTCTATAAAACAACTATTAGAACTAAGCAAAGTTAACAAGTTCAAAATGTGTACGTTTAATATACAAAATCAGTTGTATTTCTGTATACTTGCAACAGATATTTCCACAATGAAATTTTAAAACATTTACCGTAGCCTAAAACATTACAAAATAGTCATACGGTGGGCTTTCACAACATAGAGGCTAAAGTCTTCAGTTCTGGAAAATTGCCTTGTTTGTTCTGTGTTTCCTCATTTTTTGTATTGTTTTTGGAATTGCAATGAGTCCAGAATGTTGACCCTCAAAAATTGGTATCTCTAGTTTTATTTTCTCTGTTTGTTCTTTCAAGAAATTTTCTTCATGTTTTTTTTTTTTATAATCATTCTTCACTTTTTATAAAGCAGGAGAGTGAGGCACAGAGAGCACCAGTAGTTGTCCAGAATCATTCAGCGAAAGATCAGGATTTGGGCTGCTCTCTCAGAGCAGGCTGTCTGACTCCAGAGCACACGGTCTTAGCCACTGCACACTACACCTCTTTTAGAAAACATTTTTGTAACAAATAACTTTATGTATAATAAAGAAATATGTCTTATAAAAAAGAGAAACCACAAAAAGATATTACTATGCATAAGGCTATAATAAAATAAAGACCAGGTTTTATAGAAATCATACTCTAAAAGGTCCCAACTGGATTTGATTTAGAACTGTGATAAATTTGGTGCCCCGAAGATTCTTCCAGTAAACATTTAAAATTAATTCCAATGGAAAAACTTTTTTCTTGTCCCAGATTGCAAAATCCTCAAGGTCAGAGGCTATGTTATATTAAGTTTCAGCAATAATAGTGGACAATTTATAATAGTTTGTTACAAATGACGCACATCACTGACATCCTAGGATTTGGGAAATTATATTATTTATATGAATGATTGAAATATACACACAATAGCTAATTGGATAGCATAATTAGAATTAAGCTGATAGCCCTACTCCCTTTTTTTAAAACAGAAGTGTGAATAATACACAGTATTTGTTTTAAATTTCATTTTTGTAGCTATGACTTATAACTTAGATTTGATATTAAAGTGCTAGAGTATCATGTATTTATTTTACTTTATTTTTTTTCCACCTGCTAAGAGGTGTTTTTGAAAAGACCTGAGGGTCTGATGAGCATTTTTGCATGAATTTCCACTTAAGCCATCGTTTTACATTTTTCTTTATCTTTTTGGAGTAAAGCAATAAAAAAATAGTGTAAACAAGTGAATCCATTATAATTCAAGCAGGGAATATATGAGATACATATATAACATTTAGCATAGCACTAATATAAAAACCAGATGTTAGGGAATTACCAATATTTGTCTTTGTAATTTTTTGGCATAGTGAAAGTTAAACATTGACTTCCAAGTTGAATGTCAATGTTTTCTACTCTAGCTAGCAGTTCTTGATGCAGTCGCTTAAGTGTATCACAAATTAGCTATGAAGATAAAGAAAGATTGAAACATGAGATAGAAATTAATGCACAAGTTTTGTAAAGACAAGAATTCTCATTGGCTGCTATACTGCACTGCCATAAAGAGAGAAACTTGCATTGAAAGGCAGGAAGGTTGACCTTTGGTCTCTCCACAGAATTCCCTGACTTCAGTATGCATTCCCTGCTCCCCACATTATCTAGTCTTTGGTTCTAAAAAAAAAAAAAAAATCTGTACTCTGAAAGCAGTGCAACTGAACCTCTACAGTAGTGGTTCCCAATCCTGGCAGCACTAATATTTCTGTGGATATTCTTTAAATTATTTGACACTGTCAGAGTCTTTTTTGATAAGTTTGAAATGGGGCTTAATAAGAGAGAAAGCATCCTCTTGAACATTCAGTGGAGGAGGAGAACTCAGGAAATGACATACTATGAAACATTTTTTTAAATGGGCTGGCAAATATTGATAGAAGAGTTATCGCCTATAAGAATAGAAGAAGAAAGCTATAGGGTAGGATCTGGTTGAGACAAAAACAAAAACAAACAAACAGAATAACTGTCATCTAATTTCCCATGTTATTATTGTCTAGCATTTTACTTCCATCATTAGCTTCAAAGGCTATCAATTTAGTCTTATTTAATTTTTAAGGTCAATACTTATTTAGATTTACCAATATATTTTACCAATTTCTTTACTGACCACTGTGTTTTGCATCCTACTTTCCCTACCATATATAACTTCGGTTTTACAGTGCATTCTTTAAAGATCCAGTGAAGCAGAATCTCAACTTTTTAATAAAATGTCTTTATTTTGCTTTCAGTCTTGAGAGTTAGAACAGTGCATATAAAAATCTAACTTTTTACTTAACGTTTCTCAACACTGAAGATGTTTTAATTCTGGATACCATTTTTGCTCATGAGATGTCTGCTACCCATTCTGATTATTGATTCTCTGTAGACCCCCTGGTATCTGTGAAGAAGTTACCTTTTGTTTTCTATGTTTTTGATTCACACTATAGTTTATTTAGGATTTGTTTTTATTGCTTTTGCTTCGAGTTTATGGGCTTCTTCAGTTTGAAGTTGCATAGTTATTTATTTCTGGAAAAATCTGTTACTTCTTTGAATACTGCATCTACCTCGTTGTCTCCTTTTCCAAATCCCATTTTATGTATATTAACTATACACAAGCAACCATGCATGCTCCTTAATGTTTCTCATATATTTCTCATCTTCTTTAGTCTGCATGCTGCATATGGAGTGATTTTTTCAGGATAATCTTATAATGTATTCATTTTCTCTTCAGTTGGTTTTACTGTACTGTTTAAACTTTCCATTGATGTTTAATTTGTTTTGAAACCTATATATTTAATTTCCATTTGCCTTTTTTCCAACTCATCTGAGCTAGCTAGCTACTAGCTATAGTTTAGATAGGCACACATAGAGACAACACACACATACACACACACGCATACACATTCTTGCTTTCTGGAGAGTATTTCTTTTATATTTTTTAACATTAAAAAAAATTATTACTCTACAGCTTCTATTTTCTGTCATTCTTGTGGAGAAAATTGTGCCATTTGTTGTTTTTCAGACCACTTTCATGGCAGTTTCGTTCTTCCTGGAATCGATAATTGTATATTTTGAGTTTATTTTCGGTTGGAATAACTTTCCATAGGAATCCCACTTGTTTTGGATGGTAGGGACTGCTCTCTGTGGTAAAAATTTTGCATTTATCTCTGCCCGGACAATACAGGAGTCATTATTTTCATATTGGAAAATGTGCTGGCCCAGGTTTAAGACCAAATATAGTTAAAGTGATCCCAACTCCTCTTGATTCACAGGTTTAGGCTATCAACTTTTTATTATCCTTTTTTCTATTACTACCCTGGATGGAGAGCTTGTCACATCCCCAGGATAAAGTAAAAAGCCACTCTAGCTTATCCCAGGTCTCATGAATGGAACAGCTTTTATATTAGTTTCCAACTGTGTGTATGGCGCTTAATTCCATATCTTAGCTACTGGAATGAACTCAAGAGAATAGGGATCTTGTCTACTTTGTTCACCTCTAGATTCTCAGCAAACAGAACTGTGTCTGACATATTACCAATAAATATCTATGAAGCAATGAATAAATGCAAGGCAGTAGTCACTATAATTGATATATTTCTATTGACCAAGGAGGATTTATTAGTTTATAATATTTTTATAATAAAAACTATTGAACATGATTTCTTTCTGAATGTAAATAGAGTAACAATAGTCTTAGTGTTTATTCTTTGCACATCATAAATTTAGTTGCTTTATTTTTCTTCTTATAAAGAAAGTACATTTCTGGTTAAAGGTTTATTCTGATTTTAGTTGCTAAGATATATGTAATTTTTGTTTATTCTTTCTTAGTCAGAATAAACCAAACAGGGGCTTATACTAATTTAGCAAGAAGTCTAAAAGTAGGAGATCCCAGGGGTTTTGTTTGTAGTTTGTTTTTTAGGGGCTTAATGATATTTAGGACTCTGGTTCTCTTGGCTTTTCTGAATCTCAGGTCTCCAATGGATTTCTCAGCTCCAAGTACCCCTAAAAGAAAGAAGGATTTGGCATGAAAGAGTATTTTTCTTTCTTTGGGAAGGAATACTATTCCCAGAAACCTCTCAATAGTTTTCTTGCACCTATAAACCAGAATCAGCTCTTGTGCTCGCATCTAAGAAGGCTTGGAAAATGTATATCTAGAAAACAATTAGAACCCCATGGTTTGCTTTAAAAGGCATTTTTCATACCCTGGGACTAAGCACATCATTCTCTCAAACCAAACTGGAGTTTAGATTTTAAAGAAATGGGAACAACTGTTGATTTGGCAAATCACAGTGTCCCCCATACTTGCTCGCCCATGTTGCTTAGGTTTCTTGGTCATCAATAGAGCCATGGATTTCTTTTTCAATATTAGATAAAAATCTAAAAGAAAAACTGTTTAGGGCTTCAAAAACTTTATTCCCTAAATGATTTTGCTATTGCTTTACATAGCTATAGGAATTAATATTAAAAATGAGTTGACCATTTGAGGACATTCCATCAATTCTAGAGAGAAATAAAAACCGTAGTCACAAACTTCATACAAAATTTACTTCAGGATGACTCTGACTCTGTCAGATTTTGACATTTGTTTCCCTAGTGTTAATGCATAGCTTTATCATATAGGAACCCATGACTATGTGTTAAATATCCAGCATATTAATTTGTTACTGGTTAGATTGTAAAATTCAGTGATTCTTTGAGTTTCTCTGAATACAAATGAAAATGCCTTTGGCTAATATATAAAAAAAATTTAACTTAGCCCATAATTCTTTTTATCAGATTTATTTCAAGGAACTTCAATGATTTAATAAAAAATTTTTTAAAATGTGGATTTCCTACTACATGTTACAACCTATACTAAACACTAGGTTACTAATAGAAAAGATATGAACTCGGCACTCATTGAATTTCCTGTCTAGAAAAAAATACAGACTTGACTGAAATGATTGTTGGTAGGTTTAAAGGAGAATGTGTGTAGCCTTGAGTGCCTGTTCCATTGATAATTGCTGACATATTGTTAACTACTATTAATTTTATTGAAAATACTTGAGATATTAGAAGAGAGTTGCATGGTTCTATGGTGGAATAGAAGAGGAAC
>NW_017732725.1:185758-187064 GCF_001890085.2 Hipposideros armiger
CTTAACTTGTGGTTATTCCCATTTAAATGCCTGATAGATATTTGCGTCCAACATAAGAATTGTGATAAGAAGAAATAACAACCCTCACTGAAGTTGCCAGTCTTACCCTTCAGAGTATGTGCCAAATAGACCTTACGATGCCTAACTGTGCACCTATCTAGTGATGCTAGGTGAAAAGCAAAGTTACCATTCTTAGTACAGAAAATCTAACTTTTCAATTAAAAAAAATATTCATTTCTGAACCTTTGCTCAATGTATTTCTTTTATGCATCATAGATTCATTTTTTAAAAGACGATAACTGCTATTACGCTATAAGAGAATTCTGCTGCACATATTATCCTTTCTGCAAACAGGGGAGAGAAAACTTAAGACAGGTTAATAGTAAATATGGCAACTTGCCTGCCATTTAGTCGCCATTAATAAGTGATAAGTTGTTTTCATAACAAACAGGCTGCACTTCTCAGAAATGAAATTAATTAATACACATTTTGATGATAAATTTTCAAAATCACTCAAACCAGATATGCTGGCCAGTATTTCAAATAGATGGGCTTCCATTTGTGTACCCTGTTGTCATTCGCCATGATCAGGGCTTTCTTCTAAGACTGTGCAATATTCCATGTCTCATAGCTAATTGGTCTCATCAAGCCAGTAAACAAATGAATCCTGGGAGCGAGCTAGTTACATTGAGAAAGCTACAAACTTGCTCAAATGTCTATGATAAATTTCTACTGAATAAATAGTTAATGGAGTTAAATAAAAGAATTCACAGACTTTCTATGTATGCTTGGATATGTTTATTATTAAAAGGCACTTGTGTCAATTGGGAGTAATATAAATTCCCTACGAAACTGACTTAAACCAGTATGTGTTTTCTTTTTCTATACTTGCCTCCACTGCAAGTAGTAGTATCAGGCCAGTGAAATAGCTCAGAGATGCCTCCAGGAATCCCTGCTTCTTCCAGGTGTCCACTCAGCCAAGTGGCTTTTGTCCTGCTTACTGCCTGCATGTGGCATCTATACCATCACATCCATGTTGCGATCAGGAAGAAGAGAAAGGGCCAAGGGAAGAGAAAAAGCCAACAGAGCCTGTCTCTTTTAGAGTTTTACCAGGAGCCCTAGTGACTTTAGTCTGGACTAGGTCATATTGCCTGCCACTCTCAGGTTTAAAGGAGTTTGGGAGATGGAGGATTCTAACATTTAGGGATCTACTACCTCAAACAAAATTGGGGCTCTGTTAGTAAAGAAGGGGAAAAAGTGTACAAGGCATCTACTAGAATACTGCTAAGAATTTGAGCATTCTTAC
>NW_017732725.1:189284-194214 GCF_001890085.2 Hipposideros armiger
GTTAGGGCTTTAACATACAAATTTGGAGGGGACACAATTCAGTCCATAACACAATCTATTTAGAGATCACTTTTCTTTCAGACCTTCTGGTTACTAGACATTAAAGTTCAGCTAAAATGCATAAAACAAGGAGTGATATGAAAGACTATATCCTTTCATGTTGTAGTAATACACCGTGACTTTCTGATCAAGAACCTGTTGATTTTAACAAGGACAGAAGGCAATTTATTTAAGTGTAAGGCCTAATAAAATCTTAGCTTTAGTGGTGGGATCTATTTCAGATTAGATCACAAATCGACATGTAATGTCTTATTAATGCTTCTATTTATCTAACTTTATGTTTTTACCAATGCCTATTTACACAATGCTAGCTAGCCACTGTGTCAGAAAATGCCATTTTAGGAATTGTACCATTCAATGCTAGCAAACATAGCTTTTATTCAACACTAGCAAAACAGCTGATGATTGATTATTTTTAGATATTCCTATGTAAAATAATGTTGCTAAAAGGAAGAGATTTTTGTTTGTTTGTTTCTCGCCTACACCTTCAGATAGATTTTAAGATTATTCATGATGAACTGTATCGGTTATTGATATTTGTATATTTCAGCATTCATGTTATAGTGCTTATCATTATAGTGCTGCCAGGTAGGTAGCTCTCAAAATCAAGTCAGTGTGCAAAACTTCTAACCGGGCAACACATATTCTGATATACCTTCCTGTATTTACAATTGTACTTTTGTTAATTCTGTATTCACTCGGCTACTGTTTTCATAATGCCTACTGTAGGCCAGGTATAGTGCTAGGCACCGCCCCTTGCTTTTTTTGTATTATTTCCCTGAGCAAGAGCATCACCAACCTTCAATGTACCAAGTTGGCCAGAATGTCATGTTTTTCCAAAACATCCTCCCGAAGATCATGCAGTACAGGGGTCTCCAGATATTGGAATTTTACAGAGCAATGACTTTTTTTTTTTAATTAAGTTTATTGGGGTGACATTGGTTAATAAAATTATATAAGTTTCAAATGTACAATTTTATAATACATCATCTATATATTGCATTGTGTGTTCACCACCCAAAGTCAAATTTCCTTCTGTCACCATATATTTGACCCCCTTTACCCTTTTACACTTCCCCAACTCCCCTCTTATTCTCTGGTCACCACCAAACTATTGCCTGTGTCTTTGAGTTTTTGCTTGTCTTGTTTGTTTGTTGCTTTCAGTTTTAAATCCCACATATGAGTGAAATCATATGGTTCCTGACGTTTTCTGACTTGCTTTGCTTAGCTTGATAATTTCAAGATCCATCAATGTTGTTGCAGATGGCAGTATTTCATCTTTTCTTATGGCTGAGTAGTATTTCATTGTATATATGTACCACATCTTGATCCAAACATCCATTGAAGAACACTTAGATGTTTCTATATCTTGGCTACTATGTATGAGTATAATGCTGCAATGAACGTAGGGGGGTACATATATCCTTATGAATAAAAGTTTTCAAATTTTTCAGGCAGATAACCAGAAGAGGGATTACTGGGTCATATGGTAATTCTGTTCTTAATTTTTTGAGGAATTTTTATACTGTTTTCCATAGTGGCTGTACCAATTTACATTCTTACCATCAGTGTATGAGGGTTCCTTTTACTGAAAGGAGAACAAAGCCACAAACATACCAGTGGGCTCGCTCAGCCCACCCCTCCCCCACCCTCCCTGGCTGCTCTCAACCGGGGCACAGCCCTGAGTCTGGCTGCAGGGGCAGCACTGAGATTTCAGGGGTTCAGAACCCCATTGCTCACCACATTCTCCGATGGGGGTGGGGGTGGTGCTCTGAGACCAAGGTAATTTTTTTTATTTGGGACCATATTTTTTAGAATAATAATGATAAGCTTGCCATTTCTTATCACCACCGTTTTATGAGAAAGAACATTTCAACACTAAAAAGTTTGCTTAATGCAAACCTCAAAACATTGCTTATTATTCTCATTTCCCTAGTGAGAAAGTTGTCATCCATAGTCCAAAATTTGAGAGCCACTGATCTGGAAAACAGAACAGAGGGAAAGAGAGGCAGTAAATATCAACAGGATTAATTAAAGACCTGTACATAGAATAGTACATCCTTCCTCAACATGTTAGTGATTTTCTAATTAAAGCATCAAGAAGACTGTTGCTTTGTAACATTTGAAAAATTAGTTAGCTTATTTAGTATATAATGATAGATAAGAATATTCCTTTTAAAAAATTGTGACATTATCTACTTGTGGCTTATTTTCCTAGCAAGATTCCCCAGGTTATTTAATATACTTTGTAGTACAAACATTTCTCTCAAAATAAAAAAGTCAAATTTCAAAGATTTTTGCATTAAATATTGATTAAATGCTGATAAATGTCTGTAATATAAATGATAGTAGAGATTAATCATTTTAGTTANAAATGTACAATTTTATAATACATCATCTATATATTGCATTGTGTGTTCACCACCCAAAGTCAAATTTCCTTCTGTCACCATATATTTGACCCCCTTTACCCTTTTACACTTCCCCAACTCCCCTCTTATTCTCTGGTCACCACCAAACTATTGCCTGTGTCTTTGAGTTTTTGCTTGTTTGTCTTGTTTGTTTGTTGCTTTCAGTTTTAAATCCCACATATGAGTGAAATCATATGGTTCCTGATGTTTTCTGACTTGCTTTGCTTAGCTTGATAATTTCAAGATCCATCCATGTTGTTGCAGATAGCAGTATTTCATCTTTTCTTATGGCCGAGTAGTATTTCATTGTATATATGTACCACATCTTGATGCAAACATCCATTGAAGAACACTTAGATGTTTCTATATCTTGGCTACTATGTATGCCTATAATGCTGCAATGAATGTAGGGGGGTACATATATCCTTATGAATAAAAGTTTTCAAAATTTTCAGGCAGACAACCAGAAGAGGGATTACTGGGTCATATGGTAATTCTGTTCTTAATTTTTTGAGGAATTTTCATACTGTTTTCCATAGTGGCTGCACCAATTTACATTTTTACCGTCAGTGTATGAGGGTTCCTTTTACTGGAAGGAGAACAAAGCCACAAACATACCAGTGGGCTCGCTCAACCCACCCCTCCCCCACCCTCCCTGGCTGCTCTCAACGGGGGCACAGCCCTGAGTCTGGCTGCAGGGGCAGCACTGAGATTTCAGGGGTTCAGAACCCCATTGCCCACCACATTCTCCAATGGGGGTGGGGGTGGTGCTCTGAGACCAAGGCAATTTTTTTTAATTGGGACCATATTTTTTAGAATAATAATGATAAGCTTGCCATTTCTTATCACCACCGTTTTATGAGAAAGAACATTTCAACACTAAAAAGTTTGCTTAATACAAACCTCAAAACATTGCTTATTATTCTCATTTCCCTAGTGAGAAAGTTGTCATCCATAGTCCAAAATTTGAGAACCACTGATCTGGAAAACAGAACAGAGGGAAAGAGAGGCAGTAAATATCAACAGGATTAATTAAAGACCCGTACATAGAATAGTACATCCTTCCTCAACATGTTAGTGATTTTCTAATTAAAGCATCAAGAAGACTGTTGCTTTGTAACATTTGAAAAATTAGTTAGCTTATTTAGTATATAATGATAGATAAGAATATTCCTTTTAAAAAATTGTGACATTATCTACTTGTGGCTTATTTTCCTAGCAAGATTCCCCAGGTTATTTAATATACTTTGTAGTACAAACATTTCTCTCAAAATAAAAAAGTCAAATTTCAAAGATTTTTTTCATTAAATGGAAACTTTAGATCCTAAATATTGATTAAATGCTGATAAATGTCTATAATATAAATGATAGTAGAGATTAATCATTTTAGTTACAATATAATGGGAAGCATCAATAAATAACTACCATGATTCTTTACTATATTATAGTTATTAAAAGAAAATAGGAAGAAGGATAGGAAAAGAAAGGAAAGGGAAGTAGAAGACATAAATTTTCAATTAGAAGTAAAATCATAGTGATTAAGGTATAAAAATCCAGTCAATTATAGACCCCAAATTAGATACTTGCATTGTAAGTCTTGTGTGTGAGAGAAAGATACTGGTTACTGCCCCAAATTCACACTGACCTAATTTCTCACCAGCACTTGAGTGTTACTAATAGTGAAAAATATTCCTGATATATTACACTCTATGATTAATTTGAAAGACCAAAATATAATAATATTTTAAAGGTATAATTAGTAATCAAAAACATTATAATTATTTGTTTAAAACAAAAATGTATTGGAATCTTAATGGCACTGTGTTTTGAATAGATGAGTTTGTGTAAAGAACTACCAGTATGCAAGATAATTCTTGTAGGTAGAATTACTGCAGACTAACAGGTAGAATTATTGTGTTGTCGGAAAAGTCATGATGTATTTTTTCTGTTTTTTGTTGCAAAAATGAGTTACGACTTTTCCGACAGCCCAATATATGTGGGACGAGATTAGCAAGCTACCTATATTGTCCAATTTGAAAAGTACTATACAGACTTCAAAGGATCCCATTCATCCAGGTGCTAAGTATCTGAACTGCCATAAGTAAAATGCATACAGATTTTTTTTGTTGTTTGAGGTATTTTAGATATAAAATATTACAAGGAGTAATATTGAATGAATCCATTATAAGATATTATTGACTTACCCAGCTCCGCAGAACATGTAGATAAAGGCAGAGAAAGCATGAGAAATGAGGAAAATGAACAAAAAGAGACTTGAGGGCTCATGTAGATAAAATTTTTCCTATTTAAAAATTTTGTCTAGGTGTAGTCCTGTTGAAATCATCACTTTTTATATTGTTGTCTTTCAGGTTGTTCATTTATTTCAGGTTCACAGATGTACTTATCCTCCATGCTTGTTCATAGACCATTTCTGCCAACTGAAAAAGATTTCTTTGATT
>NW_017732725.1:194919-206834 GCF_001890085.2 Hipposideros armiger
GCATGCAGCACTATATATACCCTGAAAGTAGCTTCACATAAAAACAACTAAGTAATCTGGATAAAATATAAATTATATTTCTTTAAATGCATTGCTGAGCTGGCTAGAAAGTAGCCAAAAGCTAAAGAAAAGATAAAATCCTGTAAGGTGGCTAAGAAAAAGAGGTTATAAGAAACTGGAGAGAGTTGTAATTACAGCTATAGCAAAGGGTCATCTGAAAGGAACTGCAGGTTTTGGTAGAAGAATGCAGCTTCTGCTGACCCACAACCCACTAAGGACAAAGCTGGGGAAATAAATAGTCCCCTCTCTCCTCCCACACTCAGAGTTCTGCTGGTACCTTTCATTGGTCAAACACACCTGATACCAGAATCAAAGAAACTTCGTTGATGCAAGACATAGAGGTCAGTGTGCCAGGACACAGAACGAGTGAAGGGAGGATTAGCGGGGCAAAGAGAGAATCCCAGCACAGAGGTTAAAAGACGTTGAGGGTGGAGTGCAAAGGCCTAACTTCATTGTAAACATAGTTATTAAAAAAAAAAAAAAGGAAAAATATTGAAAGATAAAATAGATGATTTTTAAAGAATTGCTGAAAGACAATACACCTCAGATCAAAAAGCAGCCCAATATAAAAAGAAATTCATGAACAGACAATATCATAGTGAAACTGAAGAACGCCAAAGATAACAAAAAGATCTTAAAATCAGCTAGACAGAAAAGAAAGTTTACTTACTAAAGGAGAGCAGTTAAAGTCATAAGTGATTTATTACTAGCAACAGCAGAGCCACAGTTGGAAATACCATCTCAGTGAACTCTGGGATATCTGTGCACATTTAATTCTCACCTTACAAAGGCATCTCTCAGGAAGAGGTCTTCCTCAGGAAAAGGATGAGTGTAGACATTTTCAGGTGAACAACAACTGAGAGTTTTAAAATCTCCTGACTCACTTTAAAAACAATTTCAAAGGCTGAATGAACTTCAGGAAGAAGGAAAGTGATCCAAGAGAGAAAGTCTGAGATGCAATAAAGAATAGTAAGCAAATATTAAGCAGGTGGCTATAGCTAAACGTAGAAATTATAATTTCCGAAGTAGAAGTAAAAAAAAAAAAATAGAATGAAAATAGGGAAAAAAACAACAACAACAAAACACCCCAATTCAAAAGTAGGGAGAAAAAAATAGAAACTCTATATAAATAGAAAGCACAAAATGAGATTGTAGAAATTATTCCAAATTATTATCAGTAAAGTCAGTGAATGTAAATATAATAGTCTGACTAAAAACTGAAAAAAAGCTGAACTTAAATATACAGCAATATTTTATTTCCATAAAATATATTTTATAACTTAAATATGAGAACCCTCCCACCCCCACCAAAACCAAACCAAACAATTTAATCCAAAGGATTGAAAATGACATTCCAGGCAATTGTTATCCAAAAGAGCCCTTGCAACTATATTTTTATCAGATAAATAGATTTTAAGGTAAACAGTCTTATTAGATCTTAAGATCACCCCATAATCACTAGACTACATAATAATAGGTTCAATTTATCAGGACAACTTTTATATACTTAATAATATAGCCTCAAGTCACAGTCAACAAAAGATGACAGAACTATAAGCAGAAATAGACCAATTTACCATCATATGGGGGACACATTCATACTTCTCTCACTAATTAATAGGTAACAGAAACAAAAATCAACATTTGGATAATATTTGTTCTTCTCAAAGCACATATGGAACTTCCACAGTAAGTCAACAATGGATTCTGCAGATAAGTAGATTAAAAATTATGTTAAACATTGGTAAATGCTAGGGTAAAGAAAAACGTAGAACAGCGTAAGGAAGCTCAAGCATGTTAGTGCAGGAGTGAAATATTGGGAGAGCTGTTCAAAGTGCAGGGTTAAATGTGGCCATCAGGATAGACATCACTGAAATAGCAACATCTGAGTAAAGAGTTGACCACTTGACCAAGGTGAAGGTCTTCATTCCAGAGAGAGGACACTGCTAGCGTCAGGGCCTGAGGCAGGAGCATCCTGTGTCTGTTCAAATGGATAGATTAAATGGCAAGAAAAGGCTCTGAGGGAGGTGACAGGCAGCAGAATACAAAGGGCCTCTTAGGCCCTGCAAGGACTTTGGCATTTGCTCCGAGTAAAATGGGATGTCCTCAGAGTGCAGTGACACAGCCTGATTCATGAATTACCAGAACTCTCTGGCTGCTGAATTGAGAATAGACCACCTGGAATCAAGGTTGTAGCACAAAGGTTTGTGAATGAATGTAGGCTCTAACATCCCTTTAATGGATGAAGTATTCACTTATCCACAAAGGATGCCATTAGATGGTAAGCAAAGGAGAGAAAGAAAAGCAAACTCCACCCTCCACCCTCCACCCCCCAGCCCCCGCTGTGTAGTGGGAAGGAAAGGAGAAAGAAAAGCCAGGTGAAGATTTTTAAGGGGAGATTGCTATGTGAAGTGTGATGTGATCCTTTCTCATGACACCACAAATTTTTAGAACATGCAAAAAGGCTTTTTAAGTACTCCTAGAATTAGCACATCGTGATGTGCTGTCCATTTCAGTAGTTCAGGCTGTTCGGGCATTCACTCAGTCTCAAATAGGAACTTAATTGGGTTTTTCCTGAAACCTGTCTTCCTAACTAGATGAATCATCTCGATATTTTTTTTCTTTAGTAAAAGATACAGCGTGTTCTAGTTTTCCTTTCTTCGTGTAAAATACTAAGAGATTGAAAATATTTGTTTTTACACATCCTGGAAATTATAAATATGATTCTGATTCCGATTTTTCTTTTTTTCTAATCAATAAGAATCGTAGCCATCAAACAAACAGCACTCAATTAATCATAATGGTTAATTTATTGAAACAAAATCCTGAGCATCTTCTGTGCCTCGCACACACCATATGCAACAACTGTACAGAATTGACCAGGAGAACATTGTCCTAACATTTACAAACCTCAGTCCTGTGACTGAGAACCACTGGCCGGTGGGAGATTAACTACAAGTGGAAGAGGTTTATCAGGGATAGGAGGCAGAAGGAGAACACGCGGAAGGCAGAACTCGTGGTAAGAACTGGGTCTTCATGTCGCTGGGTTATAAAGACTATGATGTTGTTTATACTATATGTTTACAGTATGTGTTTCGATATGTATGCACATTTTAGAAAGACTAATATTTATTGATATTTGCCAACTCTACCCATTTTACTTTGAGAAAGGAATATGTACTGAAATTATTACAGTCCTTTCAGAAACATTTGTTTCTTGTTTTTTGGGGTTTTTTTGCATCTGAACTACTTTCTACGATAGTAGCCTCTTTTTTGAGACTTAGGAAGGCTCCAGGTGAAAGTGGAATAATCTGGAAATGAGCAGAACAGTCCCCTCATTTAGGAAACTATGCTCAGGTGAGAAGATCAGGAGGAATCAGAAAATCCAGACAAGAAACTGGCTTGACTGATGACCTTGGGCAAGTGAGTCTCAATTTCTTCATCTGTCAAATACTAAGCCCACATGTTCTTTATGAGGGATAAATAATATATATGAAGATGTTGTATAACCATAGATCACATTAGAGCTGTCTCGGGCATGCATTTATTTCTAACACCATTCATTCAATCAGTCATTTCAACATGAATATTTAATTTCTGCTCTGTTCTATGAATTGTGCTATGTCCCCCGGGATGATACAACTTCTGCCCTCAAGGATTTTTCTAGGAGGATGGGATGATATGTATGCGTAGGGCCCTGTAATAGGACAGAGAGACAGGTTATTTGGGGAGGTGGTTGAAATTACAGGAGGTTTTCTAGAGGAGAGATGATTTCATATCCTGGTGACATTAGTCTTATTTCATAAATATAGTCTGAAAATCATGAAACACAAATGTCGACTCAGGTGTTTTTCTTTAAAGCCAACGTGTGTGGGGAAGAAAAAAGACTGGATAAAGGGAATCAAACTAAGCTTATCAATGTATTAAGTTGTATTAATTTCTAGATGGCAGGTAATTATATATTGTATTTCTGTATTTATCCTTGTTCAAAATACAAACTTAAAAAAAATAGTTTTCATTTGCTATTAAATTTTAAAATGATGGACCATTCAGGTATAATCTTTTACCATAACCTGAGTGCTAATAATCTTATTAAAGCCCCTAGCATTTTTTTCTGTATTTTTTAATATCAATTTTATCTCTGCATAATTATGTTGATTCAACATTAGGGCTTTTTTGAGAATCCTCACCATTCTTTAACTGATATATGTCTTCTCCATTGCCGGCTCTGTTTTTGCTCCTGAGAGTATTTTGGATGTATTGATTTATTTCTTATTATGCATTATTTATATTTTTGCCATCCTGTGCATTCCTCATTTTTGTAGGCAAATGCTTTATTAATTTACACACTTAATTTACATAGTTTTGAAATTCTTAGGTTTTAAATAACTCTTTGAGTTTAGTAAACTTAATTGGTTGTCACTCTGTGATTTTGGCAATGAACATATTCCTAAATCTTACTTACATGTAACTTAATTATGTCTGTAAGGACCTTCACTTAGGGCAGCTTGCTGTTTCTTGTATCGATTAAATTTGTTCATAAAATACTTTCATAAAGATAACAGTCATCATACAGCATTACTTTGTGTGTGGGTAAAAAACACAAAAAATATGTTTTTAAATAGGAAGCAATTCAGTTTAAAAAGTAGAATTTTGTGCAGAGTGTGCTTCCTGAATTTATGAGGAGCTTGACTTTTTTCCCATTGCTACACATGTTCTTCTCATTAATTTCATAGCTTTTTTGTACAATTGTTTGCTACAATCTCCATAGAGTAAATTATATACCATTATAAATGAACACAACTGTCTAAATGAAGGAACCGCTCTGCTCATTTCCAGATTATTCCACTTCAGCTTCTTAAGTCTCAGAGAAAGGACTACTATCATTTATAGATTCTACCAAGGTAGAATCTAGATTTTCAAGAAGTCCATAGTGATACCCATCTACTTTGAATTCTATTTCTTTGAACAAAAAAATAGGTAGAAATCATAAACTATTGTGTATGTCATTCCCTAAATGTGTGACATGGCAATGTAAAATTAAGTTGCTCCTCTCTGAAACTATTGATGATTCTTGTATTTTTGTTAAGTCATCGCTGCCTTTAACAATCAGGTGTCTGACTTTTTCCCAACTTGATAGTGTGTCATCCATCTTTCTGTTCTGTTAAATATTTCACTCTCCTTCTAAGCAGGTTCAGTGTAGTCGAGATGTGATTTCTTTTCATAATAATCTTGCTGTTGAACTTCAATTTGTCCTTATTAACTATCAACTCAACATATTTGGCTGAGATAATTGGGTATGGATTATTTTTGCACTCTCACTTGCAGTTCAGATTGGATCTTTATAAACACTTGAGACACTTTTTAATGGCTATTGTATGCTTAACATTCATGCATATCTCTAGTCTGGGGTTTGGATCACTGTGCTAAATTCAGGCTCAACTTTCCTTAAAAAGAAAACAGCAGCTCAGTGATAAAGCAAGAGCACTTTCCACTGCTTCAACTTTCTTTCTTTCTTTTTCTTTCTCTTCTCTTCTTTTCTCTTCTCTTCTCTTCCCTTTCTCTCTCCCTCTGTCTCTCTCTCTCTCTCCCTCTCTCCCTCTCTTCCTCTCTCCCTCTGTCCCTCTCTCTCTCTCCCTCTCTCCCTCTTTCCTTGAATTCTAAGCCAAATGAGAAATTCTGAAACTCTGGGAGTGGGGGTCACTTGGCTTTAGAAATTTGTTGAGGATGGATGTTCACAGCATGCTGTCCCACTATTCTCTTTGTCTGGGCAGGACAGGCTATTCTTCAGTAGTTACAAAAGTAATTTACAAATCTTTTTACCATATGCTTAAGCACACTTTCATTTTTTAATCCCTATTATTTTTATTTTTATTTTTATTTGCCATAAATTACCTCTGTTGAGTTTTTAGACCTACAAAAGCTTAACTCAAAGTGACAATAACTTATAAATAGTCGATATTTAAGATTTATTGAAATCCACGACTCACTTGGTAAGAATCCTACTCTATGAGACACTCAATGAAATAAAAGACTAACAATAGTATCTATACATAGTGGTGTTACGAAGTGAAGATAGAGATTTGGGAGTCAAAGGATGGGAGTTTGAGTCCTTACTCTGCCCGTTCTGTGTTACTTTGCATATGTCATTTAATTGCTCAGACTTCCAGTTGTCTCACCTATAAGTAGTGATGTACCAATACCTACTTCAGAATTGTCAGGAAAATGAAATAAAATAAATTACGGGAAAGTATTTTGACAACTGTAGTGCACCATATTAAAGCCCTCAAATCGTTTACAATCTAGGTGAGTAAAAGGCACAAACATTGAAATGGAGACTAATAGTAGCTGGAAGATCACTGGTTACTCTTCTAAATGTTTACTAGATATAACATGGAAGGTTCATAATGCAAACACTGAGTTTCTTTGAAGTGGTTGAATTTGTTTCTGAGTGGAATTGGAACTTACAAAGTGGCCTTCAAGGATGGGTAAATTTTGCAATGTAAAAGCAGACTCTTCCAAATGGTCCTGCCAGGAAGGAGCAGACTTCATTCATCCATGCATTAAGTCATTTGTTAAATATTTATGAAGCATTTACCATAGTCTGCGTCTTCCGAGGGATGCCATGGAAGATGAAGTGGCTATGAAAAGAAAAAGATGTTTGACTTTTGTCACATGGTATACAGTTTACTCTTTGACAAATTAAAAAGTAGTCCCTCCTTTGCCACACAGACTGATAGGATAAATTTTCAGATTGTAGTCAACTTTCAATGGCTTTGAACTTTAACAGAAATGCTCCTTGAATATTTATTGTCAAATTCGAAGGCAACAAATGCTACCATGTTTTACTCTATATCGTACTAACCTTCTAATTCATATTGAATGTCATTTTAAACATAGGGGATTGTGTTTATTTATAGGTATGTAGTTTATTGTGTCCAATTCTGCTTATAATCAAATTAAATCAAAGCTCAGTAAAATGCCAGTTTGATTTTTTTTGAAAAAATGACTGCATTTGTTCAAGATTATTTAATTAAAAATAATTATTAAAGCATAATGGAAATGTTTCTTTTGCTGGAAACTAACAAGTCAAGGATATTGACTCTTGGTAATTTATCTTATATCTACTTAACTGATTAAAAAAAATCCTTATGAGGTCCTACAGAGCCTACAGAGCACAAAGCAAAGGGGCTTGCAAATACTGAATTCATTGTTTGTGCACTGACCTTCATTTAGAAACTTATCTAAATTGTCTATTTATCAAATGAACCCATTTAAGCACTACATATCTCCACTTTGGGTTGTGCTCACAAAGCAGCAAATATAGTAATAAGCTCAATGAGAGAGGAACAAAATAGTTTTAGTATTTTTGATAACTTCGGTAACTTTGGTAAGCATAACAAGTTGATTTTACTTTTCGATTAATTTCTTTGATGTCATGATTAAAGCACTGTCCTTTGTCATAACCCCCACTCCTGGTGGAGGCACCTGGTCCCCACAGAGTTGCATCACACTGAGGAGAGCACCTCCCTAACAAGCTTCTCTCACCCACCCACTCCCACCCTCTAGGCCCTGCAGCAAAGAGAATCCAGGACTATAGGACCGGCTCTCTGATAACTGGTCAACCTTGGCAGCTAGTGGAGAGTGCAATGGTGAAAGGATGCTGCTGAGTGTATGTGATGGCCTACTGGGGAAGTGTTAGGAGATGCCAATGAATGACTGAGGGAAAGCACGCAGGTTGGGGGTGATGGAAAAACAGCATTATTTGGAAGGCCCCTCGCTAGTTTGACTACCTGGCTCACACCAAGTGATCACAGGAACATGTGTTTTCCCTTGTGGCAGGATTAAGGGAGGTAGATTTATTCATTCATGCAAACCACAGATGACTTCATGAATGCCAAACACTATGCTGAGGTCTTCCAAAAGAGTGGAGAATGAAACCGACATGGTCCCTGTCTTCATATAGCTTACAGTCCAGGGGAAAGGCAGACGTTAAACCAATTCCAGAAGACTAATTAATATATAATTGCAATTCGTAGTAAGCGCTAAGATGGAAAACCCCACGCTGTGGGGTAGAACCGTATTTGGGGACCTAATTAGATTAAGGGGTCAAAGTGATCCTTCATTATCTCAAAAACTGGTATAACAAAGACTGGGAGGATGATTAGCAGTTATTCAGATAGAGAAGGAGGAGGCTCCTTTGAGGCCACGGGAGCACCAGCATGTGTAGAGGTCCTGGGATAGGAAGGAGTTGTAAGTGTGTATTCAAGGCACTTAGATGTGCTAGGAGCAGAGCTCTGCAGTTGAAAACCACAGTTGCATGAAAAAGCATGTTTCTGCAAGGAGACTCTTAGGAGGTTACTGTGAGCAATTCTACAGGGAGGAATTAATTTTTTCATTTGTCTGCAAAAACCCTGATATGGAACACTCTTCCAAGAACTGACTTCCCTGCTCTTGTTGTCTTTATTTCAGAGGCCTTCAGTGGAGGATTGTATTGTCACCAGCCATGTGCTAAATAGGGGCTTCTAGATACGCTGTGTTGTCCACAGCAGTAGTCAAAGGTGGCTATTGAAATTGAAATTGAAATAAAATAAAATTCAATAAAATTTCAAAAATCACAAATTCAGTTCCTCAGTCACGCTAAGCCATATTTCAAGTGCTCAATTACTGAATATGGCTGGCAACGACTGTATTGAATGGCACAGATATTGAACTTTTCCATTAGCACAGAAACTTTTATTGCACAGTCCACACAGTAGTTAATAGCTCTGGTGGTAAATCCAGATTAAAATCCTGATTTTTTCACACTTATTTACTGTATGATCCTAAGTAAGTTACTTAACATCTCTGAACCTCAGGTTAACCCTAGATAAAATAAGAATGGCATAGATAATGCGTATATAAAGAGCCGACCCTAGCTCCTGGCACATAATAGGCATGTTCGAAATATTACTTGTACCTGATACCTCTGTTCTCTGAATCCAGCTCCCTGTCTTCTAGTGACGCCATCATTCTCTGTCTTCCTCCTTTATCTAGTGTAAATTCATTTCAACCATATTTTCACCCAAACTTCGTTTTCTTTATGCACTAGTCATAGCCCCAACCCAACCTGCGATTCTACAAATTTGTTTTCTGATCCAGCTGAGTCTGCCAAACCTTGTTGGAGGAAATCATTTCACCATTGAGATCATCAGCCTTCTAAATGGGCAGCGTTCAGGTTCATCTGGTTGACCTCCAGGCAACTTGGCAAGCCTTTGGCTACACCTCTTTGGCTACTTTTTCCAGTTTTGATAGTACCTGTCTTAAATGCAGTCTACTTCCCAGATCCTTACCTCCCCTCTGTAACAGCAGATGATTGTCTCCAGAGATAAATTCATTGAACTTCCATCTCTTACATCTCCGACTGTATATTTTTTATTTACAGGGTCCCCCAAATGTCAGTATTGGGACCAGCATAAGGCTACTTTAGAAGCACTCGAGTAATGTTAAAAAAAAAAAAATACACCTACGTGGACCTGACTCCAGCCTACTGAATGAAAATCTTTAGTTCTGGAAATGGGGGAATCTGTGTTTGTTTAAAGCTCCTCAAGTAATTGTGTGACCTAATTAAGTTTGGGAGACACCTCCAAAAGAGTTGTGGACACCTTTGCTCATACCTTCTGATTGTTTTTCATGCTTTTTAATATTAATCTGGCTGCCTCTATTTCTTCCCAGCAGTTGCCAGGGAGGCTAGCCTGCGCTTTGCAGAGCTCTTCAGTGAGTCATTAGAGCATCTGTCTTGCCTGTGGTCATTACACTTAATCTCTCCTTGCAGGAACTGTTAACACACTGCTGTTGGTGGCATGCCAAATTTGAGAGCAGCTAGAATAGCTCCTTTGCTGTGTCCTGGCTATGCTTCAAGACTTCATTCTTGGCCATCTTGTCTGACCATAAACATAAACTGTAGGTCACAGATGACACTGGTGGAAGAGTTCAAGCAGCCGGAAGTGTAATCTCAGGAAGATGGTTTGGATGTGAACATTGCTCTGTAAAACTTTTAATTTGATTCAAAGTGTTTTCTTCTGGGCGTTACATTTAGCATTCCAGAGAAAAGAAGGACATTCAATGCAGTTTTAAAATATTTTTATCTATTAGTGTGTTGTATATATAATTGATAGTGAGTTTCTTTGGACCCAGTTATCTTTTAGTGCTTCTCAAAAACTTAAAATGTCACTGATAAAAGCAAACATTTCAGTCAAAATAGCTAAATGGTCAAAAATCACCATATAATTAGCAGATCAACATATATACAAATATAGATATTTGTATAGTATTATATTCTATATTTATATGTATACTATTAATATATAAATATATATTAATATAAATACCACTATTATGTTTAACAAAAACATTTATCACAATTAAATTATACATTACATAGTAGAATGTATCCTAGTGGAAGTATAATGAATAATCATAGAGTTATGGAAATAATGGATTCAGAAACAACTAGAAAATCATAAAAAGTCGGAGAGTCTTGATTCAAGTCTCAGCTGAGAATATTACTTCCTGTGTGGCCTTGAGCAGGTCACTGAACATTTCTGAGCCTTAGTTTCCTCATCTTCAAAATGATCTTTCAGAAGGTTGTTGTGGGGTTTAAATGGAATAAATGATAAGTGTTAACACATTATGATACATTTATTGTTCTTTCTAAGATCAAAAGGCACTATACAATTTTGAAATATCTCCTAAATACTCTAAGAATGATTAAGATATGTAGCACTTTAGGATAATGACTCGCTATTATCCATTTTAGTATCATTGGAAGATTATCATATAGTCTATATTAAATCTTATTGAATAAATGAAGTGTAATTTATTAAATTCTTCATTTCTGAAAACTGGTAATTTATGGTCATGGATGTTTTGTGTTTTTCTGATAACCAGAACATTTAAGTCAGAATTTTGTTTTTCCTCAACAATGCCATCTGCTCTTTTTCTTTATTAAGTAAAGGCCAGTTTTCATACTTTTCTTAATATATTTGACATTTAAATTTTTGATGTATGATTTAATTTTTATTTGGGATAATTATGATGAATACTAGCACATTTGCTAAGCTCTTGTGTTGTGAAAGACACAATGTGCAGCGTTTTATATATATTAACATATTTCATCCTCACATCAATTCTATGAGGCGGCTGTTATCCCCATTTACTTATGAGAAAATTAAGACACAAAGTAGGTACCTTTCCCTAAAGTCATTCTTTAAAAGAGGAATTGGAATTTGAACCCAGGCCGTCTGATTCCAGAACCTAGTCTGTCACACTTAAGCCATGCTCCATTGCTAACATTGCATAATCTCCTGCAAATCTGCTTGTGAGCATTCCCAGAATGCAACCTTTGGGTACCATGGTTCTTGGGGGGGGTTAATTTGGGGTTCTTTGATATCAATAGCAACCATACAATTGAAATTCTCCTGGAGCCCCGATAGTACTAACTTGTTTTTCAGTTTTTCAGACACACCCTCAAACATAGTTATATGTAAATCAACTAGGCAACCTTTGTTTTCAAGCATTTGATGGCCAGAGATATAAAAGAAAAAATAATGGCCCATTCAAGAGAGTGATTTACATAGATTCCCAACAAGGATAAGTTGCCCTTTCTCATCAGAGTGTAATTACGAGGAGTAATTGGTTTTTAAAATTACATCACAATTTTATGTAGACATTTCTATGTGCAGGTTATGTTTGTTGTATTTTGCAATCTTGAGCTCTTAAATACTAGTAAATAACCTAGTTTAGTTAAATTGTTATTAGATCATCATGGAAATTCATGTTTTTGTTGAAACAGAAGCAGAATTGCACATTGAATT
>NW_017732725.1:207024-210061 GCF_001890085.2 Hipposideros armiger
ATGAGCTTCAAGTGGAGCTAAGTTTCAAATTATCATTGCACATTGAGAAATATTTTCTTGTACTTTACACAGGCATGGACATATACACACAAACACACTCACACAAACTACGTACAAATGGACTGATACCAGGAAGCGTATTTGAAAAAGTATTTTGAAGAACCAATGACATTTCCCCTCAGAAATCGTGTTGTTATTTTTCCAGTACAAAAGGTTACTAATCTTATATTTCACACTATTTCAAATAATGCTTTTTCTGGGACCATCCTTTTCTAATTTTCCTTTCTAAACACCAGAAACATAAACTTCTGGGCCACTAACCCCAGAAGACCATCCATCACCATAACCCGTAACAACCATGCTGTTTTCAAATGTATACATGCCATCAGCCAGCAGTATGAAAACCAGTGACATCCAATTAAAATAATCATGTAGAGGTTAAGGAGCTATGTTTATATTTTCAAAATGATAAATAAGTATCATGGTTTTATTCTGAATTTTCAAATCCTGAACACTCATTAGTTTTTTAATGTTATCAAAATGAATAGCATGTACATTGGTAACAAAAACTGGAAGGCATACTGAAACCAGAAAGTACTGATCTCAAAGTATATGTTATTAAGGATGCCAACCCAAGTTGCATTTGATGCATTCATTTTTGTTTCTGGTTGTCAGCATTGCTATAGTAACTGAGAAATATACTTTATATTAATCATTTTTTTCAAGAAGTCACAATTGTTGGAATTAGAAAACTCCTCCCAATTTAGTCATTCACTGGGAGGAAAGCAGCAATTACACTCTTGAAACTGATATTCAGAATGTTGGTAAAAGATATGTTCTTTTTTTCCTAAAGGTGACCTGATTTTTGATAAATTTGTTTTCTTGACAAGTAATCACTCTTTAGTCAATAGTCCTTTGCCTTAGTCAGCTGGGCTGCTGTAACAAAATACTACAGACTGGGTGGTTTAAACAACAGAAATTTATTTCTCACAGTTCTGGAGGCTGAGAAGTCTAAAATCAAGGTACTAGCAGATTCAGGTCCAGGTGAGAACCCTCTTCCCAGTTTGCAGATGACTATCTTCTACTGCGTCCTCATATGGCAGAGAAAGAGACAGAGGCAGAGAAGCAGAGGCAGACAGAGGCCTCTGGTCTCTCCTCATCTTCTTATAAGGACGCTAATCCCATCATGGGTGTCCCACCCTCTAAACCTAACATTGGACTTAGGGCTTCAAAGTATGAATTGGCAGAGTGAGGAGAGAGGACACAAACATTCAGTCCATAACAGTCTCTAATTGGACAATGTGCATATGAATTTTTTCTACATGGTGCTTTTGCATGTTTTGAACTGGAACATCTTGGAAAAGTCAAACATTCTCCAGTTTATCCCAGTCCCTGCCACTCCTTACTGTCACTCCTTACTAGATACTCAATGATGTTGTCTACCAAGCCTCTGTAGATACTTGAATAATAATTGACTCTTGATATAAGCCATTTAACTTCTCAAAATTTAGCAAGATTTTGGTATTAATATGCTCTTTTGATTCTCTCTTATAGGATGGAGAACCTAATAAGGGGAAGGCATCCCCCACAATATCAGAGAAGTCCTTGTAAAGAAGTTCGTGCAGCACTTCGGAAGAGGCCTGAAGAAGAGTGTAAGTATGATTAATAGGATTATCTGTGTCCTAGATAGATTTTGGTGAGTAGCATTGTAAAAGTACAGGCTAATCTTTAAGAAATTAATCAAATAATAGAGGTACTTAATATTTATTGAATCAAATTGACTTGATTTTAAAAAATGTATTACCACATGTTACCTGGATTAAGACAACATTAAGAGCCTTATTTAGATGCTCTACTGATAATTGGTTTCCTTGTTCAGATGAGATTGGAAAAGTGTGCACAATCTAACACATCTTTCTCAGATATTTATTTCGTGAACATGACTATTTTTGAGGCATCCAGAAGTTAAAGCATTTTTTTTAAATGTGTTTAAAATCAACATTTTTCAGTTTCCTTTGACAACAATGCTCTTTCAATATATATTTTTTTAAACTGAGGACTCTTTGAAAACCACTACATTAGACTAAAGAATAAATATCTAATGGTAAATATAAATTCACTAGACAAACAGAAACATTTGTTTTAATCCCATTTTGGAAAATATTTTTGAAAATGGAAGGTATGTATCTCACCATAAACTCATTGTACTCCATCTTCATATTACTGAATATTAGAATATATAATTGTGTGTAGATATTTTTAAAAACATTTCTACTCTGTAGCATTGTTGGAAACGTTTGACACAATATTTGCATTTTAAGTTTCTAAGAAGTCCCATCATGCCAACTTTCCTCGTGGTATTTGCATGTAATTATTTTCATGGAAGTAAATCACATACCATTATGACAAAAATTTACCTCAATTTTGTCCTTTTCCAGGAACTTACATTTCATCAGGATTGAGCTAATGCAGTGGGTTCACGGGCGGGTACAGTTTAGTAGCCTTTTAAAATTACATTGGCATTTTAAATTAGTTTGAAGTATGCTGTTCTGAATAAAGACCAAATATATCGAAGCTGGGCACCCTCGTGGAAAGTCAAGTGTTTTTGTTTTGTTCCATTTTATTATAAAGTCAATAGACAACCTGATTCGGCATCTCTGTCATTCAATGTAGTGTTAGTTTTCTTTTAATTGGTAGATTTACAGCTTCTAACACTCTAAACAGTATCCAATTCAAACTAAAATTTGAAAAGGAAGATTGAGTTCATGGGTATTCTAAAATAAAAACTATAAGATGCATACTATTGCAATATAAAAGTATTGCTTTTTCATTGTGTTCATAGGAAAACATTGCGGTTTCTCCTCTGATAGTTCAACAAAATCAGCTTAGTCGATGGTATAGTTCTGCAAACTTTATTTAAAAACTTAGAAGGGCTCCGGCTGAGTGGCGCATTGGTTAAGAGCTGGCTTGAGACGCCAGAGGGCCCTGGTTCAGATCCCACATATGAGGGCCAGTGACACTGCCCTCTACAGCTAAG
>NW_017732725.1:214541-221752 GCF_001890085.2 Hipposideros armiger
TATATATATATATATATATATATATATATATATATATATATATATATATATATTTTTTTTTTAACTGTTATAAAACCAGAGAACAAAACAATTACCCTGGAAATGAAGAGTATACTTTTGGAAAATACTGAATGCGGGAACTAGAAGAAAAACTTAGAAAGTTTTTTAAACTTTTCAAAATCACAAGAAGATAAGTACTCTATTAAATAGCTTCAAACTAAACAGTATGTCCATTTTTATGTGGGTTTAGTTCTGGGTTTTCAATTCTATTCCATTGGTCTGTGTGTGTTTTTCTGCCATACTATGCTGTTTGGATTATTGTTGCTCTGTAGTACAAGCTGAAGTCAGGGAGTGTGATACCTCCAGCATTGTTCCTTTTTTCTTAGGATTGCTTTGGCTATTCGGGGTCTCTTGTTGTTCCACACAAATATGATGATTTTTTTTGTTCTATTTGTTTTAAAAAATGCCATTGGGATTTTGATGGGGATTGCATTAAATCTGTATATTGCTTTGGGTAATATGGCCCTTTTAACTAGGTTGATTCTTCCAATCCATGAACATGGAATATCTGCATTTGTGTCTTCCTCAATTTATTTTAAAAATGTCTTATAGTTTTCAGTGTATAGGTCCTTCACATCCTTGGTTAAGTTTATTCCTAGGAGGTATTTTATTCTTTTTGTTGCAATTGCAAAAATAATTGTGTTTTTTTATTTCTTTTTCTGAGATTTCATTGTTAATATATAAAAATGCAATGGATTTTTGTATGTCAATTTTGTAGCCAGCAACTTTACTGTATTCATTTATATTTCTAATCACTTTTTGGTGGTGTTTAGTGTTTTCTATATATAGCATCTTTTTATCTTCAAAAATGACAATTTAACTTCCTCATTCCCAATTCAGATGCCTTTTATTCCAATAAACTTTAATTAAAAAATAGATAAACAATATGGGGGGAAAAAGCAATTTTTTTCAGAAAGTAAAAGGAAGAAATAAAAATGAATATTGATGAGGAAAAGAATTATAAAAAACAAAACAAGAAGAGTAGATTTAAAGTCTCCACTGGAGTCAATAAAAGAATTAACACTGTAAAAATATAGTAAAGAACAAATTTGAGGAACAAATTTAAATACAAAGGAAATATGACCAGAAAATAAATTGAAGGAAAATAATGACAAATAAAAAATGGCAATTCAAGCTAAGAATTATAAATTGCCCTACGAAAGCAATCAGTGCAATTTAAAGAAAAAAAATCAGACTTAATTGAATATATTTTTCAAAGTTATAAAAATATCTGACTACATATTAAAATGTCTTGTAGTGTACTATACAAATCAGTTAAATGAGATCCACAACCAGGTACACCCAGACAAATATTTTAGAATTATATTATCAGCTCTTTGAAGAGCAAGGTATTTTATTTACTATGTGTAAACACTCCCAGAATAGAGTTAGATGTTTAACAAATATTTCAGATTGAATGAAGAAATGAATTACTTAACTTTTAAAGTAAAAGTGCACTACAGGAATCTGCTTGAGGAAAAAGAAAGAGGGAGAGGGAGACAAAGTACGAAAAAAGGAAGGAAGGACAAAAAACAAAAAGAGGCAGAGGGAGGGAGAGGGAGAAAGAGAGGTGAAGGAAGGAAGGAAGGAAGGAAGGAAGGAAGGAAGGAAGGAAGGAAGGAAGCAAGGAAGGGAGGAGGAAAGGAAGGACAAATTTCTAATTATGGGATGGAAATCATGGGCTCGCTGTTCCCTGTTCCTCCCTTCAAAATGCTTTTAAACACCCTGGAAATTATTCAACAGACCATGATAAAAGGATTCTGAAAGCTTAAAAAAGCATGCAGACTGGCTTGGACTTCAGGACTTGAGGAAAGACAACGTGATGTGTTCCTTGCGTTTTCTTTTTCTCTCCCATACATCCCTGGACCCGTCAGACACTGTCAAAAGGCATAATAAAGCAAGAAGAGCCTGCTCTCTCAATTCACAGTACTGGGAGAGGGGAAGCCCAACAGTCTTACAGAGAGCCCCGACCTCATTCTGTAATCCGAGCTGCCAGGCAGTTTGATCCACCTGCAGCAGAAGAGTGAGAGGCCCCAGGCCATCCCAGCCCTGCTGTCCCTGGCAGGCTGACCAACCTGACAGTAATGGTGGCAACAGTGAAACCCTGTGTCTCTGTACCTTCCGCCCAGTGGCATAAGGAGACCCAGGCCATTGCCTTCTGAGCCTTTCCAGAAGGCAACTCAGTAACATGAGGGAGTCCAGAAAAGCACCTTTCTACTCTAGCAAATGGCACCAGTAGGATTTGATCAAGAGCCAGAAGAATAAAGCTGAGCAGAATAGCATGAGTATTACAAGGCAGCAGAAACTGTTTCCCCTTTGAGTGCCAGCATGGATTGACTGTGAGTCTGCCTAGTGGCATGGTTTCTACAAAGTCTGGTGAGCAGGTGTCTTTGGTCCTGTAACCCTAGTGGCCATAGCCCTGTGCATTGTGCTGGGATTGCTTAGGCCTATGCAATTGCTGTCGTTCTTAATTTTCTCATCTGAGAATTAATCTCATCATGTTCCTAACCCAAAACAGCTGTTGTTACTTCTGAAATGTGTGCCTCTAGGGACCCAATGAGGCTAGCTGTGTACTCTTTCACAAAACTTGCTTTCTTCAACATTGGACTGTTCTAGGCAGGCCTTGAGTAGAATTTCTTTCTTCTATACATTTTTTTTTTACAGACATGAAATAGGCCTGTTGTATTCGATCTCCCTCTATTGTTTTACTGCTTTTTCAGGGGAAGGTTACCAGTTAAAATACAAGACACCTGGTTAAATTTAAATTCAGGTAAGCAACAAGTAAATTTTTAGTATAAGTATATCTCAGGCAATATTTAGGGCATATTTATACTAAAATTTATTCATTCTTTATCTGAAATTCAAATTTAATTAGGTGGCTGTATTAGGTAGGGTTCTTCAGAAAAAACAGAAACATTAGGATACATACATACCGGGGGTGCCAAAAAAATGTATACAAGTGGACACTTTGGTCAATGTTGCTCAAGCAGTAGTTTGCCATAATCAGAAGTGTCTGGACGCTGATGGTAACCACTTTGAGCACCTCTTGTAATTGCAGAAGTCAAATGTGACTTGNAGCGCAATGATGGTGCCAACTTGGGCCAGTGAAGCAATGTCCTCCACAACTAGACTGAAGAACAAAAGGACAGCAATTTGTCTGTTCCCCTTCCCCCAATTTCCCAGCGCTGTTCCCATCCCCCAATTCCGCAATAAAAAATCTTAAAAAAAAAAGAAAAAAACTTAGAAGGGATATTTGTAAATAAAACTATAGTTGATTCTCACAGAGTTGCTATTTAACATATACAAAGTCACTTTTCAGGCCTTTTGCACTGAGTTGGTCTAGGCTGGAGGATGATCAACTCTGTATGGTGTATTGACCAATCCAGCCTGACACTTGTTTCCATAAATAAACTTTGATTGAAACACAGGCATCTCCTATTTATTTGGGTATTGTGTATGGCTGCTTTCACACTACAAAGGAAGACTTAAGTAGTTGTGACAGAATATATGGTCCACAAAGCCAAAAGCATTTACCTGCTTCTTCACAAATAAAGGTCTTTGAACACTTGTGTGGGCCAGTGGTTCTTAAAATGTGGTCTCCAAGCCAGCAGCAGCATCTGAGAACTTGTTAGAAATGCACATTTTAAGGGCTGCAACCCACATCTACTGAATCCAAAACCTCTTGAGAGTCAGGCCCAGTGACCTGTGTGTCTTGAAGTAAGCCCCATAGCAGCATCTGATGTAAGCTCAGGTAGGAAGACCACTAACTTAAGTCAGATGACTGGCTGCAGATAAACTAAATCATGGATCGAAAGACTAATGGTTATAGGCATATTTCAGAGTCTAACATAAAACACATAATGTAACTGATCCTTGTGTTATAACAAGAAAGTCCTCATCAGTTGCATTGTGGTAGTCAGGGCCATTTTTGAAATATCACTGCAGAAATTCAGCTGGATTGACTATGTTATAGAACATGGAAAGACATAATGAGAAACCTATAAAATATTACTCTCTTCCAGAGAGGTCTTAATTATCCCTTGTTAGTATAATGAACAGCTGCTTTTGTCCTGTTACAGACCAGTGTTAATTCCCTAAGAAAGAAACCCTTTTTTAGAATGGAAGCAGCATATCCTATTAGTTAATTAAGACATCAACTTTAGTTAATTAATTAATATAGTTAATTTAGCATATTAATTAATTAAGACATTAATACAGGAAGGGTTTATTCCCTAATGTGACAATGTGACCAGCTGCAGGACTCTCGGTATATATTTTTTTAAATCTAAGACTCAGTTTGCTTATCTGAAACAGAAAAATTATAGAGCTTATCTTGTAGGGTCTTTTTGAGAATTAAGGAAGATGTTTACTTGGTACAGAACCTGGGACATAGCAAGTTTTCTTTCTTTCCTCTCTCTTTTCACTTGTTATTATTGTTCTTCTTACTTCAAACTAATCCTGTGTGTGAGGATAATAAACCATGTTTCCCATCACAGAAAGAAAAAAATCACAGAAATCACCACCATTATTTTTAGAAACAATAATGCATGGCAAGGAATAGGTGTTACACAAATGACAGAAAGCTGAAATTCCTGCAGCAGTGTTGGTAATGCGCTTTAGATAGTAATTTGTCTCACACAGTGGCATAGTTCTTTCCCTACAAATTCAATAAGGGATATAGACAAAGACTCGGTCAACTCCCAAGGAAAACTGTCACCTTAGAAAATCATCATAGAAAGACAAATGGCAGTGGCTTCCCTTTGCTGAGACTTGAAAAACTTAACTCAGAGGATCTTCCGGATGCAAGGAGAGCCCTCTTGCATTTAGAGATATTGCATACAGGAAGGTTTTGCAAAACAGCATCATTCATACTGCTTTCTTTCATAATATTTTATACTATTTTACAATATTTCATTGTGGAGATCAACATTACATCACCACACATAACTCTTAACCAATTGTTTCATGGGAATTACATCTAACTATGCTGCATCTAGCACAGCCAAGCAGCTTACAGTAAAACTAAATTGTTCCTTGTAAAAGACAGACTTTAAAACACGCTCAAGTTACTTCCCCTTAGAAAACACAAATAAAATCTTTGTTCTCAAAAACCACAGGCCCATTCAGCCATAGCCCCACATTCTTGCTCTATTTGTAGGTAAACCTCTCTAAAAAGTCATCTATACTCACCCCATTTACTTACCTCCCACTCACTCCTCCAAACTCATGCTATCTGGCTCCTACCCAGTTATTCTCCTGAAACAGCTTTTGTTCACACCGCCAGTAGTCTCTTTATGTTGCTGTGCTAGTTTTTTATTGCTGTGTAACAAATTATCACAAACCCAGTGACTTTAAACAGTTTCTGTGGGTCAGGAGTCCAGGCAGGGCTTACCAGGGCTCTCTGCCTTAGTGTCCTGTCAGGCTGACGTCTCATCAGAAGCTCAACCGAGGAAGAATCCACTTTCAACATTCCCTGGCTGTTGGCAGAACTTGTTTCCTTGTGGTTGTATGACCAAGAGCCCTGCTTTTTGCTGATTTCCAGGTAAAGGCCACCTTTAGGTTTCACAGGCCTCCTGCAGTTCCTTGCTACACGGACCTTCTCTATATGACTGCTTACTTTGTTGAGACAGCGAGGAGGCTCCCTCCTCAGGGAGGCCCCTGTCCTTCTTTTAAGGGATGTCACCTGGCTAAGCCAGGCTCAGCCAAGATAATATCACTTTTGATTAATTTACAACCAACTGATTTGGGACCTTAGCTACACTATCACCTTTCCCGTATTCTGTTGGCTAGAAGCAAGTCACAGGTCCTGAGAACCCAAGGGGACAAGGGGGTTACATAGGGTTTGAACATTTCAGGGTGTAATGATCATGGGGCCATCTGAGAATTCTGTCTACCAAAACTCTGCTCAATCTATCAGGCATTGTTTTTTTCAGTGCTCTTCTTACTTCTTAGCATAAATCAATAGTTGATTATTTCCTCCTTTTGAAAACACTCTAATGTCTTGTCTACCATAACACAATACTCTCCTGGTTTTCCTCCATCTCTCTGTTTATTCTTTTACATGATCAACTTTCTCTTGCCAGCCATGACATACTAGGATTCTGAAAACTGTGTGAAGTCATCTTCTTCTAAATAGACTGTTTCCATAGACAAATCTTATTACCCCCACAGCATCAGTTATTCCTATAATCAGATGACTCACAAATTGATACCGCCAACCCAGACCTCTCTCTGTATATCCAAATGTCTACTGGACACACGGTCTTGGATATTTTGACACTACCTCAAACTCATCAAATCCATGATCTTTCTCTCAAAACCTGAGCTTTTTTCCATGTTTTTTTTGTTTTGTTTTTTTTGTTTGTTTGTTTGTTTTTTTGTCTGGTTGTTAGGTGCTCTTAATTAAGTTCAAAGGACAGAATCTAGGAATCATCTTTTATACCTCCTTCGCCTTTTTCCCTCTCACAACCACTGTGATTTAGACCTATCATTTCACCTTCTGAGTATGTTTTGAACCTGTTCACAGATCACCTCCTCAAAGAGTCTAAGATTCTACCAGATACAACCCTAAGTAGTTTTTTGTACACAATTCTGAACATGTTTCGCCTTAAAATGATCCTATGATGACAGCCCATTCAAGAAAGACACAAGTCTTACTGTAGTTTATAGTGCATCGCATAGTGTGGCCTCTAACCACCTTTTCCCCTTCAGCTTCATCTCACACTTTATTCCTTGCCCTTTGTGTTCTTTTCAGTCCTGAACATATTCAGTGATAAAAGAACAGAATATATATATATATATATATATATATATATATATATATATATATATATATATATATATTTTTTTTTTTTAACTGTTATAAAACCAGAGAACAAAACAATTACCCTGGAAATGAAGAGTATACTTTTGGAAAATACTGAATGCGGGAACTAGAAGAAAAACTTAGAAAGTTTTTTAAACTTTTCAAAATCACAAGAAGATAAGTACTCTATTAAATAGCTTCAAACTAAACAGTATGTCCATTTTTATGTGGGTTTAGTTCTGGGTTTTCAATTCTATTCCATTGGTCTGTGTGTGTTTTTCTGCCATACTATGCTGTTTGGATTATTGTTGCTCTGTAGTACAAGCTGAAGTCAGGGAGTGTGATA
>NW_017732725.1:224932-231424 GCF_001890085.2 Hipposideros armiger
AAAAATAAGATCCAGCAAAGATAAGACATATGATTTATTCAAGAATTAGCTCATATGCTTATGGAGGCTGGTAAGGCAAAATATGCAGGGTAGGTCAGCAGACTAGAGACCTAGGGAAGAGCTAGTTTTGCAGTACAAGTCCATAGGCCATCTACTGGCAAAATTTCTTGTCTTGGGGGGAGGCCAGTCTTTTTCTATAAAGACCTTCAACTGATTGGGTGAGGCCCACCCATATTAAGGCGGGCAATGTTTTACTCAATGTCTACCAAAATTTAAATGTTAATCTCATCCCAAAACACCCTCACAGAAAACACCCAGAGAAATGCTTGATCACATATCTAAGCACTGTGGCCCAGTCAAGTTGACATAAAATTAACCATCAGAGTTCCTTTATTTTTATTTGCTAAACCTATAAAACTATTTCAGGGGATCCAAGCTGAGTTTAAGTTATTCCCTTAGTTGATCTATTTCTTTCTTTAACAATATAAAACTAGAACTATTTACTAATACTTTCCACTTTTTAGTTTTTTATTTGGGCTAAAATATATATTTTTCTAACACATTTTCCTAAACCTTGTCTTGTGAGATCTCCCATATGAGAGATATGAAAACAGTAAGTTCTGAGTCTTTCAAAAGCCTCACTATTCAAACAAGTCATATTCATCCCCACCTTCCTACGTTGGATAATCCCCCCAAGGAAAAACTTTCCTATGAAATCAGCCTCAGACTCAAGCTTGGACTTGAACTCTTAATGTTCTGTTGCCTTTTCCTGTGTCCTTTAATATGTTTTGTCTTTGCTAGATCTCCTTTAAAACACTCATTCTATACATTTCTGGAATGTTTCTTAAGGGCAAGGAAATATCTGTACTCTCACCTCTAACGATTTTACCGTTTTGGAACTCACTTAAGAGTGCTTTAAATATCGTTTTGTTGATTTTCTGCCTTCTAGCCTTCAATTTGTTCCGATTTTGTGGACACTTGGTATGGCATCTCCATTCTTCAAGTTGTAGTTCCCAATTGCTGTCGCACTGGAGTCTATCCACAGCTTTAAAAGGCCACATCATCACTAGTTTCCCTGATTCTGTCCTCTCTCGGGATTTATTCTTGATTGTCCTATGGAATTCTGTCTCTGTGCTTTGGTTAGATTTCTTTAAGCTCCAGTCACAGTTGTTTGACTTGGTAACACTGAAACATCTCCTGCTTTTGCTGTAAGATTAGTCAGAGCTGGGTCTAGTCATTTCTTTTTAATATTTGTTTCTCTCGGCTTTCAAGATCCCATTTTCTATTTCATATCCCATTTTCAAATTCATATCTAATCTCTCCCATAAAATCTCAATATTTCTCCTAAGCAAATCTCTCTTTTCCTCCAAAGTAAGCAGCCAGTTTCCTTTTACTTTGTTTTTATTTTTCTACTGCCTTCTGTTACAGTAATAAAACTGAAGCATGCCTCTTTTCACACAACTCCACTTCCTTCTGGATGCCTCGCATAAACTCAGTTCTTAAAATCCAAGTGCTCCAAACCCAGTCTTTGTTATTACGTTTCATGGTCTGTAGGTATACAATAATTTCAATGACTTCCGTTATCTCTTTCAATTTCACCTAAGAGAGGACAGAATCTGTTCACCATGAGAGCTCCCTATTACTTTTAATTTGTTTATTAATCAAATTCAGCACTGTTCTGCCAGCACATCCACAATGAGAGTTCTCTGAATTATAAGGTCATGGACAGTGCTTTTGTGATGATCCAGTTCATACAGCAATAACTCAAACACTGTGACCAGCATCCACCAAGGTCAGCAGGATCAATACAGTGTTGGTAAAACAGTCCCACCTGTGCAAAAACAACCACTTGCTTAGGAGTAAATCTGCTGTGAACAACCATAAACCCTCAAATCAAATTCTGCATGGCTCACTTGCTAAAGCTGAAAGCCCAAAGTTGTGTGCCTTGGTCCCATCAAAAACTTCTCCAACTGTTATTTTCATCACCAAAATCTACTTTTTGAATACTTGTGTTTATTACTGATAAAACTGACATTGGAGGATGTGGCTCAAGTGCATGGCTGCATTAATCTTCCTAAGATTTAGCCCATCTAGCGTCATCCTGTACAACCGAGGCCTTGGTGGGCAAAAGCAGATGTCCCCAGACAGGAAGAGAGGTGAAGGGTCTGAGCTCTGGAGCTGTGCTTAGTTCAGAGCTAACCAATCAGATAACTCCTTCCCCATCCATGGAAAAAAGAATGGCAAGAGCCCAGGAGGTTTTAGGAAAACGCCTCCGCATGGAATTCTTAGAAGTAAGAAACAAGTCTGTCCCCTCCTACAAGACTACCATGGCACTTATAACCATGAAACAGCTCTGGCAGAAGTTTCTGTGGGTTCAGTCTGCCATGAAGTGACTGCACATCAATGTCTAGAACCCCTGTGCTGGATAAAAGGCTTCTGGTAAAACATGCGTGTCCACGAGGCGCCATAACTCCATGAAGATTGTCCTATGCTGGTTGAATTTAGTTTTCAACCCTTAGTACTTTCTGATGCTGACGCCAACTCTGACAAAATTGCCCCCCTGCCAAACCCTTGATCCAGAGTGACTTCTACACCATGCCCCGGAAAGCAAAGGCTCTATCCAGAGCTGCCATTAACTAAACCAACAATACGCCTCCCATAAGTTGAGAATCACCTGGCTCTCCTTTTGTTTTTCTGCTCTCCGGGAATATATAGAAAAGTGCATAAAATTTCTAGTACTCTTTCTTATCCCTACAGCCAAACTCATTACATTCTACTTCTATCCTAGACATCCCTGTATCAATAAGATGTGGAACAACCATGTTTTATGACCTATTTGACGGGTAACTACATTTTCGTCTCCCTCCATCCATTTGAAGGGGGATACTCTTCTCCTACCCCGGTTGTCATTGACTGGCTCTTAGAGAACAGACAGCCCTGTGATTGCTTTAAGTCACAAAACAGCCTCAATTTTGTCATTAGATTATGTCAGTCTAAATTACTGATTGATGCTTTCATCTCCATTTATATTGAAGGCTTTTCTTCCCTGACCTCCACGCGCCGTCTGTAGCTGCTTGTCTGACTCTAGGTAAGAAGGTGTGGTCAGAGGCTTTTCACTCCCACCTGCTTCTCTTTCTCTCTGACTTTCAAACAACGGTTTCAGAGCCCCTCAAGTTAAGGAAGGGGCTGGAGAAACTCTAAGGGACAGGGAAGCTCTCGTGTGCCTGTGGCTAGAGGACTTTATTCTTTGTAAAGAGACAGTCAAAGTAACTATTTGTGACTTTCATGGCTTCTCTTTGGAGAATCCCTTCCCTGGCAGAGCTTCTCTCTGGCCTCTGCAGATACAGCTCTTTCCTGAATGTCATGGCAACACCTTCTGCACCTCTTAGGAATCCAGTGTTTGCCTCCAGGTTCTTGCGTGTAGGTTCATCTGTCCTTCTAAGCAACTGTATTGGACAGGACCTGATATGACTCCACATGAGTTCTCACCTTTGTGTGGCTACGTCTAATGGGCAGGAAGGAGCTTGCACGCATCCCTCGCTCAGCATGCAGACAGATTCCATGTAGCCTCCTATACCCCGCTGCACAGGCTGCATTCACCCTGTAAGCGTGAGTCTTCCATGTTTTCAACTGGAAATACATTTCAAGCTCTCTGAAGGGCTCCATGGAGACCTCTCTTATCAAGCCGGAAGTGAGGGAAGTAGCATTAGGAATTCCTTACTGCGGGATGAGAAGAGCAGTCCTACTATAGTAGCTCCAATGGAATCCCATCACAACTTCTCCTGCTTCAACACTTTGATCCCTTTTAAATCATTAATCTGGCTGAGGGATCCAAAAGTTTCAGCGCATGAGCTTAGCTAGCACAGAACAAGTAGGAGAACACAGATCCTGGAGGCAAGCTCCCTGTGTCTGAGTGACAGCTTTACTATTTACTAGGTGTATGATGCAGACAGGTTACTTAAGCATTCTGTGCCTCAGTTTACTCATTGAAGACAATAATGGTAAGGATTTAAATTAGTTATTATATGTAAAGCTCTTGGAATGATTCCTGGCATATGGTAAACACTATATAATTATTTGCTATTACTATCGCTTTGTAAATTCTGCATACATCATTCTGGCTTTGAACTATAACATCTATGGTATCTTGCTGCCTTTACTGTAGTTTCTATTCGAACATCCTGTTATATTTGTGAGTACACCGAGTTCTTCTGTTGGCCTAGCAGAAACCCACATTAAACTAGCATCTTCATGTATTGTCCCCACAGCACTGGATGGTAATCCAGAATACATCAGTGAGGCCATGAAAGCCTTCTATCTCTGAGGCTGGTTCTGCTACTTCATAGAGTAGCAATGGTAGCCCCTAAAAAAGTTACCTAGGAGCTGGCAACACATCCAACTGCCTCACTCAAGCCAAGGAGGAAGAGAGGAATAAAAGAGGAAGAAAGGGATAAGGACCTAGAAAATTCTAAAAAACCCAGCAGTAGGAGTTCATGGCTGGTCTCTCTCACACCATTAAAGTCACTCAGTTCCAAAGATTCAAAATCAGTCTCTCCCTACTTCAACTTTTATTTCTCAGCAGAGAGATCATTTGCCCAGCCCAACCTGAGTCATTTCTTTATGTGCCAAGTCCAGGGTCATGCTGTGTTGTGTATTAAGGCCATTTCCAGAAAGAAGAAACCCTTGTTATCCAGACAACTTCTCAGGAGGTGTCCACTCTAGTTTGGAGTAGTCATCCTCCCTCCCCTGCCCAGCGGTGGCTGCCTCTCTGTCATTAACCTCTGGCATCCTTGAACTCTGACCTGCTGCAGCCCTAGCTGCAAAACCACAAGTGATTCGCATTAGGGTCAAGGTATTTTAGTTTTTAATTATGCTAGATAAAACTGTACTTGTGGCGTTAAAACGATGGATAAAAGATACAGACCAAGCCTCAAGAAACTTCCCCTATAAATTGTCAAATCAGATGTGTTGCATATAAAGGAACAAAGGAGTGCATGAAAAGGAAAACTGATCAGTTAGGAAACCTATGCATTTTAAATGTTTCAGGCTCACTGGAATAAAGTTAATATGAAATATCCTCTGCCCCGCTCCCCTGCCCCGCAAGCAGAAATACTATTAAGAGAATGCCATGTTGTGAATTGTGCTTCCCTAGAGCCTGTGGAGACAGGACCTGTGCCTCTGTGACACCCGCAGTGCTGAGCCCAGTGCCTGGCATTTGGAGATGCTCGTTGAATACTTGCTCACTGAATGAATGAATAGTAGAAGACATCTTCATTAAAGAAATACATACGCTTCACTTTTTGTTGTTTTATCATCCATACTAAGTGAAAAGGAGTCATTAAATTGATAGCATGTTAAAGCTAGTGGTGCCTTTATGAATTCATATTCCTTGGGGTTTCCTGATGGCCCCATTAACAACGAAAACTCTGATCCATATGAGGCTGTTTGTTATGTAGGATAAGTGAGTGTTTCTATGTAATAAACGTCCTGCAAACAAGGAGTATATTCTAGCTTCTTTAGAAGATTCTCTGGCTTTATCAAAGAAAACTAATTGGAGCATGCTATTTTAGAAAGGGTTGGCTTAATGTATCTCCAAATTAGTACACAGAGGATATTTGTACTCAAAGATTTTAAAAGTATCTCCAGTACTGTATAGGCCAGAGGAAAGATTACATTTTATGTGTTTTAATTGTTTGAATTGATGGTGTGTCCAGGTGGGATGAAGTACAGAAAATTTTTGCATCAATAATTTGTGAATTGTGTGTTTAAGTTCATTTACACTTTTATAACAAACATCCAAAAATCAGGCATTGTGTTGTTTTGTTTTGTGTGAGTTTGAACATCCTGTTGTCAAAGCCAAAGCTACATACTTTTTCATTTTAAATTTTAAAAGCAAAAAATATATGTGACTTGTTGTGCCATTTGTCTGCATGCCTGGCGAGTGAATAATGTTACCTGGCGGCTGACAGGTCACCGTACACCACGTTTAATCAAGAACATATTTTCACCTATAGCATTTGACATGTCACATGCCTATCAGTTTACTGTCAGACAAGATAGAGCACATCATAAAGTGCATCGGCTCTCACTGCTGTCTTTGGGAGCCAAGCACGGCAGGTGACAGTGAACATGACAGCTTTTGTGATCAGCACATCTTTGCTGGCATCCTGTTCTTAACAACACTTTGGCTAGACAGCATCACCAGGGATAATCCACGGTGGGACCATCGTTCCTGCATCATCAGCCACCAAATGATTTTTAAACTTTTCTAAAAGGCTTTTTGTTTTCAGGCTTTTCTCCCGTTCGGCCAAACTCTTAACTAAACTTGTTATTAAATTAATTGGGGACAGGAAAAAAGGGGAAAGAAACTATTAAAGTCTCACTCTTTAATTTTTGACGCAAAGGCTCTGTTGGCCAACTTTTAAGAACCACAATATATGCAGGTACTGAAGGGTACAATCAAAACTCAGTGGGATAGGGCCAGCCGAGTGG
>NW_017732725.1:234029-235395 GCF_001890085.2 Hipposideros armiger
CTTGATTAGGTATTTTATGACCTGATGTAACAAGCAAAACCTTCCCAAGGTCTTATACCATTCTTGAACATCCAATAAATTAAATGTATAAATGTAATAAATTTCAAGCTCTCTTAAGCATTACAATGCTATTATTAACCAACTAAATTAAATTCTACATATTCCCACTTAACTTCACAGCTCAGTAATTCATTTCTCATTTCGTGTGGAATCACATGTCCTTATACCATAACACATCAAATTCTTTCAAATATTATCAACACTTTTAATACCATTTATAAAATTTTGTTGCACTAAGCTTAAAATTACGAATGGAAAGTGATTTTCTTCATGATTTCAATTTTTAATTTGTAAGTGTTCCCAGAATTAGAAAGATAATTTTACCCACTCCTTATGTCACTTTTCCCATTGCAATGATAAACAGCACCAAACCTTAGTGTTACAACAGCAAAGGCTATTTTTTATACCATTGCATGTTGGCTACATATTGGCTGGAGTTCTGCCCCAACTTCTGTTTGTTCCAGAATCTAGAAAGGAATGGAGCCCATATCTAGCATTTACAACAGAAGGCAAAGAGCACTAGCAGCAGAAGCATAGGCTGGCTTAAAGCTCCTCCTTTGCTTGTATTCCATTATCCAAAGTGAGTCACATGGTCTAGGCTACCATCATTGGGTCAAGAAGTATGATCCTCCTATAGGAAGAAGCACCCATAAGGAGGAGTCTGACAATATTGGGAAATGCTTCAACTATTGTTGATCAATCAATATGTTCTACCACATCTTCCCTCAAGTAACACATGGTTATTTTTATTACCTAATTATTTCTTATGTGAATTTTCAACCTAGTACTCAGGCTACAGCCCTCTTATTTTCAGTAATTTCTTTACTGCATGACAGAATGCTATTTTTTTTAATGCTTATATTAGGCCCTACACTCATGATAAATTACTTAAGGCTTAAGTGAGATAATGTAGATAAAAGCATCTATAGATCCTTAGTAAATATAAGTAGGGATACATTGATTTTTATTCTTTTGTTTCTGACTTCATCCTTTCTGGTTCCATGTTTTGCTTGTATAGTTGTATGGTTTTGTTGTTGTTGTTGTTGTTGTTGTTGTTGTTGTTGTTCAGGCTCAGCCGTCTGAAGCAAAATCACTCACCTATGCATGGGGAAAGGAATTTTGTTGTTCTGTTATCAGTTACTCTGATTTCCAGTCATTCTGGCCTCAGAAACAGAGTTATGAATTTATCATTACTCACACCTAAAACTCATATTTACATTCTTAGCCTTTTACATTGGATTTTTTAGAGGTCAGATCACACTGTTTTCTTATATTAAACTGATTGTTGACAATAAGCAACCTGCAA
>NW_017732725.1:242615-243697 GCF_001890085.2 Hipposideros armiger
ATTATATTTAAATCTGATTTGGATCCTTGCCCCTCAATGACAAGTTTTTCTAGGGGCCTTATTCAGAGCCCACACAGGCTGCGTATCCAGAAGGTCTTAGTCTCATATTAGGAATTCTGTTTGCCCTCTAGTTCCCGAAAGGCCTTCATAGCTGGACTTTGATGCTCCACCTTTAAATTCAAGTGACTTAACAGTGCCCACTGCAAAGACAGCCTCTGCTCTACCCAGATCTTACCATTCCAATGTTGAGTGGATAGTCTCATGTTTTCTGGAAAGCCCTTCAACTTTAATTCTTTAGGTTGGCACCTGCAAGAAGTGACAACAAATCCTAATGCATTTTCTGAAGATACTGGTGACTTTCAAAAATATAGTAGATTCTCACTTGCTAAGGATGGCTGTGGTGAAATTCCTCTTAATATAATGAACAGACTCTGCTCTTTAAAATTTCTCTCAAGCTTATGATGCATCTGAACCATGATTCTTACTTTGGTCAGTGCTTATCGAATTTCTTTGCTATGCAGTACCTGTACTTCATTAGCTCCTAGAACAGCATTGACATTAAATAATCAATGATTATTAGTAATCATATCACAAAAACACTGAGACCATTAACCATGAGACAGAGCTAAATTACTTAGCCAATTCAATAGCTATTTTAAAACATTCTTGACATTTCAAATCCACTGAATTTTTCATTTATGCAGTAGTGGGAAACCTAAAACTAAACCTTTAGTATTATTATGAGTGCTCCTTGTGCCCTCTGGTTTCAATAGGTTAATATTAATGAACATTTAAACATTTGCATGAGGCAATCTCATTTAATTATAATTGAGATGTGAAGCTGGGAGTTGTAGTGCTTGGCGTCCAAATCTGGCCTATTTACTGTGCAGCCATAGTTCAAGTGCTGTAGCAACACTTGTTAAATGTTGCAGTGTCAGCAGAGTGATAAACACCGATGAGAAGCGTAACTGAACATGGTGTGTTCACCTCTATTATAACCCAAAGGTTCTCTTTTGCCCTTCAACCTTAGCCTGAAAAACATGATGTTACCTGTAACTAAGTATATTAGGTCTCTTAGAAAA
>NW_017732725.1:247052-249080 GCF_001890085.2 Hipposideros armiger
ATGAGTTTAAATATTGTACCCTCTCTCAGATCTTATTTTTAGAGTCCTAATTCAACAATATATTTCTTTATAAAAGGAGTCAAAACCTCCCTATACCTTGCAACATATTTAACCACAATATAAATATATTAATTCCTCTCATAAACCATTAATAGAAATTATATTATAATCATGTTTTTAAGAACTAGAGCGAAATGACATTCACTTTTGAAGGTTACATTCCAAAATTTCAAGGTAATTCCAAATGAAATCCAGACACTAAGCAGGAGCTTTCCATTTATCACTACTTACTGACGTTTTCAAGAAATGAAATAGGAGGTTCAATGATGAAATCATGCAATGTTTGGATAAGCGAATAGAAAAAGGGCTTAAAAATGTGGGAAGAGTAAATAAGATTATTTGAATGGGAAGAAGAATCTTTGAAAAATCCTATTGTTCCACATTAAAGTGGTTGGAGTTGATTGTTTCTCCTCAAATATATCTTAAGATTGTCATAAAATCACAAAATATTAAAGCTAAAGGATTTTAGAAAGTGTTTATATCAAATTGTTCATTCGTATGACATAAGTAACTTAAGTTTGCAATTAGAAATGTATTTTACATGTTATAATTACATATATATGTATAAGTACAAATACATATACATAAATACATTTATATGCACATATATGCATATATTTTAAGATAAAACTTAATATAGTTAATTCTTAATTCAGAAGGTATTTTTCAATGGTAATGTTGATTGAGATATATTTACAAAGAGCAATGTATAAGACATGATGGCAGTATCCACAATCAAAATATTTTAGAAATTGTATATATTTTTATATTTGAAACCCCAATTTCTATAATTATATTTATTATAGAAATAATTATGTTTAAATTGTGTTTCAATTGCTTAACAGCACCTATTTCTAAAGAATTATATAAGCCAATAGAAGTTTCTTTCCTTTCAGTCTTCTTTTATGGCTTTATAAATAGCAAGTCATGGATAATAAACACCTCACATATAAACTCTATCAAATATTTATACTATTGGAACCACACATTTTCATAAGAAAAATGCTAAGCAAATAGAGATGAAAAACATCATTATAATGTAAATTATTATCTCTTAATGATTTGGTTTATAAATTTAGACTTTTTATCTTGGATTGTCATACAATGAATGATACAAGCTTACACTATGAGCCAATGGAAGGGAAGGCACTTGTAGAATTCAGAGACTTTACAAATCGTTTGGTTGAGTTATCTTTGTATTAAAGGAGAGAAAATTGTGAAGATATGTTTAGCAATGCCTTGGTAGTAGTCAACATCAGTTCTAGCGCAGAAGGAAATGAAGACCATAATTTAAAAGGTCTTGAAGAACTTAAAAAAAGAGTTAGTGAAAGAAAGGAAAAACATCTGGTAAACGGTTGGGAGAAAGTCAAGTGGTAGACCAGAAAATTGATGCATGCAGTAATTCAGATGGAAAATTGGAGTCAGTTTGGAGTCAAAGTGGTGGCAGGACTTTGATTTGACAGAAATACCTGCTTGGTATTCTACAAGTAGTTGGATTGGATGAATAGTGATCCCATTTATTTGCAATCTGGAAAATTAAAAGAGAAGCAGTTCTCTCTCAGTAGAGGATGTTCAAATGCTAACTTTAGTATGGGAAATTGAAATTCAGGTGCCTGTAGCATAGCAAAGTGGGTCAGGGATCGTGGAAATTCAGAACTAGATCTCTAGGACTAGAATACAGATGAGTTTGATTTATCTGGATACAGATAGTGATTGAAGCACCAGAATCGAATCACGCAGAAAACATACACAGAGTGAAAGGGAACATTACCACAGGTATAATTCCTAGGATCATCGATATGCAGTCATCAAAATTCTCTTTAGAGGAAGCAGAATCAATAAAAAAAACTGAGTGATAGTCAGAAGTAGTAAGAAAACTGGCTTCCAGTGCTGTTGTTTTGTTTTTTAAAGAAACCAGAGAAGTGTAGAAATTCCTAGAGGTTAACTGTGTTGAATGCTGCTGTGGAG
>NW_017732725.1:249320-252023 GCF_001890085.2 Hipposideros armiger
CCCAATATCTTTGAATAGTTTAATGTATTTTTAAATTTAGATTTACTTATTCACAGACTATCATTCGGTTATAAACATGTTAAATCATCCCATAATTTTACTCTGGTTAAGGAAATCTTTATTACTGGGTGATCCTATCAAATATATATGGCCTATTATTATTTCATTTAATAATCTCATACATGAAAGGCTGGCAAATATTCTAGTTGTCTCTGTGTTGGAAAAACTCCAGCCCCGCTCCTGTGTTTCCACCTTTGCTCTCCCACTACCACACTCACAACATTTCTAAAAGCAGATGTGTGGGATTTTCCCACAACAAGCAATTTTCTGTGACATCAGCTGTTCTACTCAATTCTGACACTGTCTACCTGGAGATAGCATCAGATTCTACAGGTTAGATTGAGTTCCGCAAGACTGCCCCCCACCACACCTCAGACGGCAATCTCAAGTAGCAGGGCCCCAGGTTACCCACAACTTCTGCACAACATTGCTACAAATTAGAGGTCCCCATGGCGTCTTCCCCTTGGTTTTAGTATTTGCTAGAACAGCTCATAGAACTCAGTGATACACTTACAATGACCAGTTTATTAAAAAACATGATAAAGGATACAGATGAACAGCCAGATGAAGTGATACATAGGGTGAGGTATGGGAGGGATCCCAGCTCAGGAGCTCCTGTCCTTATGGAGTTGAATATGTCACCCTTCAGGAATGTGGATGTGATTACCACCTGGAAGCTCTCCAAACCCCATACTATTAAGATATTATGGAGGCTTACTGATGTAGGCATGAGGAGTTATTAACTCCGTGTCCAACCCCTCTCCTTGAAGAATGGGGGATGGGGCTGAAAATTTTAAGCTTCTAATCATGGCTTGGTCTTTCCTGTGGCCAGCCCCCATGCAGGAACCCACCAGAGTCACCTCATTAGAATAAGAGACACTTCTATCACCCACGAAGCACCAAGAGATTTAGGAGCCCTGTGTGAGGAACTGGGATCAAAGGCCAAATATTAGAACAGAAGATGTTTCTAGTGCCCTTATCACTCAGGAATTTACAAGGGTTTCAGGAGTCCTGTGGCAGGAAATGGGGGCAGAACCACATATAATATATACATATATATATATATATATATATATATATATATATATATATATATATATTCACAGCCTCACAAGTAATGATTTCAACCAGTACCTGGCACGTAGTAGGTACTTATAAGTTATTTTTTAATGAATTAATTAATGTTTTTCTCCATTTGGATTATTTCCACATTTTTATTTATTTATTTATTTTTTTTTTAGCTGAGCCATCCTTCCACCTGTTGGCAGCTCAGCGGCAGCTCAGCTCAGGCCGGGACTCGAACCTCTGTTGCTCAGAGCTCAAACTCTTGAGCAAGCTCTTAACCAACTGAGCCACTTGGCCGGCCCTTCCACATTCTTTTTTAAGTACTATTACCATCATCTCTCAGCAAAGCCACTCAGAATTATTTGGCTATCTTCAAATCCTCTAATAAACAAATGAGACTAAGTGGAGTAAGAGTAACACTTTTATGTGAGATTTTCCCACCTGATCCTCATTAGTCCTATTCTTTGTTTTTATTGTCCTGGAACTACAGACTTAATTTTCATAGTTGTAATTAGGACATAAAAGCCATCAAATCTTTTTAAACATTTTATTTAGAAACAGATTACTCTTAAATATTTGTACTTCTTTCTTTCTTTTTTGTGGTCCACAATAAAACATAGCCTTATTGTTTTACTTCAGGTTATATAATCCATGCTCATTGTAAAAAAATTCTAACAATACATGAAAGTATGATGAAGAAAGTAAAAATTTCTTGAAAAGCCACACAAGTCAAATAGCCACAATTACCATTAACGATNCAAATGCATATTGGTATTTTAGGCTCAATTATTATAATTACAATATAGCCAACACAGTAAGCTATGTGTATACGCACATGTACCAAGTACCAGTCTCAAAGCACTTTGTTTTAATGATCACTGGGAATGACCAAATCTGGGTTTAAGGTATCATAGTGAGAACATAAAACTTTATGTATTCAGAATAATTAGAGAAAAAGGCAACTTGACTTGCAAGAATCTAAATTATGAAGTATTTTAAAATAAATTCTGCTTTTATAACTTTTACTATTTACTTATTAGGAATAAAACAGGAAAGGAGGAAAATCCCTACACAAAGAATTTTCCTTCCAGCTATTGAAGTGTTGCTTTAAAAACGGAATATTGGACAATAATATCATTCTTTTTATCCACACTGGATTTATATATTCACAGCACAAATGGGTAAAGTGTTAGTGTTTATAGAATTCTTTTGATAGGATGTGTAACCTGACAATTAAAAAACATCTGATTAAGCTCTTCACATTCCAGTCTTGTTTATTATGTTCATTTAGATGTATTTGTCAATTTGTAAGTACAGCTAATTAAAATTTTGTAAATTTTCTTTTTTTTTTTTTAAAGGACCCCGCTACACGAAAAAAATGCAAGTCAAAGTGGTCACAACCTAGAAGTCTGCAGAGACAGGAATAACTAGCAAGTAGATACTATGTTATTTTCCTATGCTTAAGTCTATCAAATTCAGTAGTGTTCTGAGAATTTTACTCTATCATGACCAAATTGTCTTGTAATTTTAAATTGATACTTAGTAGTATTTGTGTTAACTATACATCACAAAAATAGT
>NW_017732725.1:252499-253159 GCF_001890085.2 Hipposideros armiger
TAAATGTGTATATAATTGTAGTTGACATACAATATTATTCAACATCAGTGAAGCCTACTCTTTCTGTATTTAGTGCAACTACTGCCAACTTTCTTTTAAGTTAATATGTGCATGATATTTCTTTTCGCACCCTTCTACTCTCAGTCTTCTTGTATTCTTATATTTATAATTTCTTGTAGGCATCATATAATAAAGAGCATCTTTTTCTTGGAGTATTTAGTCCATTTACATTTATATTTAATTGCTGATATAGTTAGGTTTGTATCTACCAAGTTACCATTTATTTTCCCTTTACTCCACCTGATTAGGTTCCTTTTTCTGTCTTTTATTGCTTTTTCGGAATTTTGGATTAATATATGCTTCTTATTATTCATTTTTCTCTGTGAACTTATTAGATGTATATTCTTTTATTGATCATATAGTGGTTATTCTAGAGATTTCAACATTCTTCCTTGACTTGCTACAGTTTAATACAGTATATTAGAACAAATACCCTGATATTACTTTAAACAATAACCTGATATTGATATAACATTAGAAGACTTGAACTCCATCTTTCATCATTATTATTGTGATGCATGGTTCTACAGGTATCTTATCTTAACCCTCACTCAAGACATTTCTATTACTGTTTTGTGCAGCCAATATCCATTTATATTT
>NW_017732725.1:254384-260348 GCF_001890085.2 Hipposideros armiger
TTTAAATCATTCCTAGCTATCATATTTTAAAATACTGTTTCAATCTTCATATATATATATATATATATATATATATATATATATATATATATATAATCTTTTTACTATGTCCCATATTCTGCTTATATTCTATCCTTTATTTCATATTCTTTTTTTGTTTACATTAATTAGATATTCTGTGATGATATGTCTTCCAATTCACTAGTCCAATTTCTAACCTGATTTTAAATTCATTTAAGTTCTGAATTTCAGATATTATACTTTTCAATTTTGTAATGTCTATTTGATACTTTTTATATATTCTAATTATCTGGTGAAATCCTATTTACTTTAATCTGATCTATGTGTCCACCTTTTCCACTGTTTCCTTAAACATATCAATAACTGTTCTAAAGGCCTTGTCTGACAGCTCCAATATCTTTTTAATGTTTTAAGGAACTGCCATACTATTTTCCATAGCTGTTGCATATGCATTGGGTTTTAGTGCGTGTTTATTCCCTTATATTTTGGATATTATCTCTTAAAGTAATTTTTTATTAAATGCCGGGTATTGAGTACTTAGATTTTAGAATTTCCAGGTGATAATATTTAGGTAAATGAAGTAGAAAAAGTGTCCTACCTAATTCTTTCAGGGACTGAGATGAGTAGAGGTTGGGTGACTCAGTCTGTCTCTGGTTGTCCCCTGTTTCTAAAGTGTAGCCCTCCAGGTTTTTCAACTCAAAGCTTGGTGTGTTCACCGTGATCCTTTCTCCTTTTGAATCTGTTGGTAAGGCAGGACATTCTTCCCTGTGTTTCAGAGGTTTCTAGCTAAAACACTGGTTTTCTGTGTCATGAAGCATCAAAATACAGTAAATGACTCAAAGGAGAGATAGGTAAACATTTGAGGTTCCTCAATTCTTCGACTTGTAGCTCGATGGATCAGAATACGGAGAAATGGGAGATGTAGAGATCAGCCAGGGGGTTATTTCTCTTTTGAGATGAGAAATCTTAGAGGCCTATATTTGCAAATGGCAGAGAGACACACAAAAATTGCAAAATTGTGTGGCTGTTGAATTTTTGTAAATATAATTATTTCAATATAAACGGGGACTTGCTGTTTTAAAATAAATCCTCTTCAACTGTTATTACAAATAATTATCCGTTCATTTATTTGGCTTCCTTAAAATATAATAAGTCTGTGCTACTACAAAAAAAAAAAAAGAAAGAAAACAAAAAACAAACAAAGCTAACCCAAACTACCTCCAAGTGCCCAAGTGCATATCCTGAGAGTGCATCTGTGATTGTGTTTACTACACAGTCAGAGAGAAATCAAAAATAGTATATATTTTCCATGAAGAATTACCTAAAATTGATAGCCAATTTGTACAGGTTACAAGTGGCATCTCTATGGACAAAAATTCAAAATCAAAAGAATGAAATTAATGACACAATTCTTCAGAGCTTGTAAGGTCAGTGTGCAAGTTTGGTGTCTAAAGGTTATAAATATTATGAGAGAAAAAAAAGTCATTGAAGACTAGGTGAGCCACAAAGTAGCAATCCTCTGAGCAGGCAGCTAGAGACCAACAGAGAAGTTGCCATAAAGGGTACTTGACTTTCAGAGCCGTGATGGGTAGAGAGGCTACTACCAGCTGCTCCCTACAGGCTCCTGGCCAGACCTGTGCTGCTTCGGGTTTTTCCGTATGAGCCAGCAACCTGGCTTCTGAGCCCTGAAGTGTTGCCGGGTGAATGAGTTCCTGATGCTGTCATGTCTGTCTGACTTAATTCCTAAATGATCTGTGCTGAACAAAGAGCCCAGTTCCTACCTGTCATCTGGTTGAGTGCTTTGTAGCTAGAAACCGAGTTTAGTTATTTAAACCATAGATGAAACCGTTAACCTGGAGAGGACAGGAAGAAGGAAGGCAAATTGATATTTATAGAGTAACTTTTGTGTAGTTTAAGTACATTTATATACAAATTTTCTCACTTAGCCTTCATGATATTTCCGTAAGAGAGATGAGAAACTAAGCTGCAGAGAAGTTAGTTACGTGACTTTTAGTTACTAAGGGGAAAACCAGCATTACAGCCTATTCCTATGACTCGTAAGACCATTCTGTTTCTACTGCATTGCCAGGAGGGAAGAGTTTGCATGTGAGACATTAGATCGAGAGACATATAAAATGTTATGACAATTATGAAGCTATTATAGTCATTGCTTTATGCAATAGAAATGGAACAACTCCTTAAAGCAGCAACAATGAATCAATGGCAGTAGCGGCCAGTATTTATGCTTTAAATGTGATGCCTCTGTCTGGAGCATAAAGGGTAGGTTGGTGGAGCTTACGGTAGGAGGTAGGAAAATGGCTGTCTGGAACAGCCATGGAAAATCCAGGGAACAATACCAAGTGGGCTTTTGTAACAGAGATCGGAGCCTAAGGATGTGGATTCAGGAGGTTTCACCAGGAAGATGGGAACTAAAGCTGAGGGTGTAAACAAGATTTCCCAAGAAAAAATGCAAAGCCAGGTCAGAAGAAAACCAACAACAAAACTTGGGTTTATAAAACTAACAAACAAAAAGCTCATTTAGAGAGGTAGAAAGAAACGAGTATGCAGAAGCAAAAGGGGAAAACAGTGCTAAGGAAGAAAAAAAAAACCGCTCAACAGAATTAAATAAAAACTGCAAAGAAATCTAAAAGTTAATGGTATCTGGTAGTTAAGATATCATGGAGACCTGTGGGGAACTTCATAACAATGGAGATTAAGGAATAGAGTGTGTCCTTTGGTGGAGTTCCTTGGAAACAGGCTCTGAGATAAAGAGAATTATCAGGAGTGGCAAGTAGGGAGAGAAATTAAACTATGATGAGGTTAAACAAAGGCCTCCACAGAGCCTAGGGATTGCCCTGGAGCTGGGAGAGCCTTGCAGTTATGCCAAAGTGAAGCGAGGTGGCTGGGCTTTTAAACCAGCCTCAGCCAGTCATCGGAGGAGTGTAATGTGGGTGAGATGATCTCGTTCAGTAAAAGGCAGTGCTGCTGAGAGGGCTGCACCTATGAGTCATTAGCAGGCACCTTCCAGCAGCTGGAAGAATGAATGAATGAATGGCTCCTTCCTATAAGGGATCTGGGTTGGAGGATGCCTCACGGCACCCCAGGAGAGAGTGAGGAAAATGAATGTGCAGGGCTAGGCTCCTATTTTAAATACTTTGCTGTAAGGCATTTTATTATTGCAGCCACTAATCTTCTCTTCCAAATTTCCCCCCACCACCATCTTCTTGCCAGCTAACTCCTTTACTCCCAGATTTTTCTTCTTAGATAAATGCTTCATTTACTTATAAGACCTCCAATTAAGTAGCTCTCTTTTCCTTTACTATCATTTATTAATTGTTACTCTTACCCTATCTGTACCATATGGATGGATGTAAGCCTATGGATGTAAGTGGATTCCAAGAGCCACCCCCATTAATATGTATTATATGAAAAACAACCATAATACACAGAATTGCTTTTTCTGTATCAATTGCCATTAGAAAAGAGGCTTTCTATAGGAACTCTAAGTTAAGGAATTTAAAAATTACAAGTTGAGACTTGATCTATCACTGCAAGGTTTGACTGCAATGAAGAGTCTGGTTTCACATATTTCCTGAGGGGCTTTACATTTTCTTAGACGATGGTAAATGAGCAGATTGGACAATTATAAATATAAAATCTTACCATAATCACATGCTTATGAATATATTGAGTTGTCAGAAAAGTTATGACGTATTTTTTCTGTTTTCATTGCAAAAATGTGTCATGACTTTTCCAACAACCCAGTAGAAAAAAAGTTAAATAAAGGCTGTTAATTGTTTTGGTAATTATTAATTTATGGCAGCTCTGAGTATAGGGATAGTGTCAAAATCGTTCCCCGGAGGGATTTGAGTCAACATGCACTTACATCATCCAGTCAACTGCATTGATCACCCTGCATCCTTGTGATTGCTGTAGGTGCTTAATCAATATCAAGTCTCTTTCGTCACCTGGGATATGTAAATACTGGCAATTTTATTACTTTGTTTTCAAAATAGATTGGTCCATAGTTTTATTTCTCTTTTTTAATTATCAATAGAATAGTTTAATATTTAAGATATATTGGTAGGTTTTTTTGGGGGGGGAAACTGAAGTTCTAATATATTTTATCCCCATTTAATAAAAAATGACCCCCCCCAAAAAAAAAAAACACACACACATACACACAGAAGCATGGAGTTTTAACTAGAGACTGTTTGAAAAAGGCAGATTTGTTCTTGCTTTGAAAATACCATATAAACATTAAAAAAAAAAAATCAGTCCCATCTGTCAAATTGCCTGGAGAATGCTTTTAACAAGGAATGAAGCTACATTACAGGCCATAAAATATGCAGCAAGGGAAAGAAGGATAAAGCTATCCTGCAGTTCATTGGCTTCACCTACTGTGCAGTGCTCTCCTTGTGAACAAGACAGATTGGGTAGTTATTACTACATCAAAATAGCTGCCATTGTGGGAAGTAAGAGAATTAGAAAGAGAACACTGGACTCCAAATTCCAGTTCCTTCCATGATTATTAGCCAAGGAAATGTGAAAAATAATGACATTTCTTTTCATTTTAAGGGAACAGATCAATTTTTTGTCTAGTAGGAAAAGTAAAGCCACTAATTTTATTTGCAACCAAAGAGCCTTCAATGCCATTAATATTATTACCAATCTGGCAAATGAGAGAAGGGAACTTTGACTTACAGTTTGCAGCTATGCCAACAAGAAAATAACAAATTACTAAAGAGTATGGTAATAAGCTGGATATTGACAATTGTATAAATGTATTATTGTTTTACCAAAATTTGGAAGTAGTCAAGAAAATAAGACTTATTTAGAGGATGCTAACAAAAAACTAAACTGACCTAACATAATCTTCTGAAAAAAAGAGATAAGACAAATCGTCTAGACACCCTTTTCCAAGGTAGATTGTTGCTTGCATTGTAAGTTTGAAAGGTGTTCAATTTGCTATCAAATACCAAATTGGAAAACTGTTATCTGGAACAAAATGTTCGATGCTAAACTTACTGAAAGTGGTCTCCATCTGTGAATGTCAGCAAATCTACCCAAGGATTCTCTGTTGATGCATTTGGAGGACAAGAGAATAACATCAGCTGTTTGAACAATTTATAAGCACTTATGAAATTGGAGTGATACTATTAGAAGATTTTGCTTGTTATCAAGAAAGTATTATTTGGTATTTCCAGGTAAAACGTGAAAATGTCCTCGATGTTTCCCTAATTTTCTCCCTCTATACGAAAACAATGACATTTTTAGTGCTAACTAGATAATTTACTTAGGCACACTAGACAAAGTATTTTACTTTATTTCTTTATACAAACTATGGAACTATTCGTCAAACCATCTAATGCCTAGAAAATGTAATAAAATAAGAAAACAGTCACTCAATAAAAATGAATTACATGTTGCAAAAATAATCCAATTTAGTAGTAATAATAATCATTTGATTTTAAAAATGCTGACTATCTTTAAAAAGATCTAGAACATAACCAAGAAAAATGGTTTTTTGTGTGTTTATTTTTTTTAAATAAAGGAAACATTTAACACTATGGCAGATAAACTGATTTTTAAAAGGCTTTTTAATGTTTTGAAAAGTTGGACATTGTTATACAATCTAGTGAAAAATAGAAGACATACACACATAGCCAATCATCCAAAAGAAGATGTGCACAATTATAACTAAAATATGCAATCACTGAGAAATTCCAGAAGTTTCAGTCAATGAAAAAGAAGTACACCTAAAAGCTTAGAAATAATGAATCTAAATAGCTTGTCCAAATTTTGGAACTGTAAAACAGTAATTATTTTAAAGTTCTGTATGTTAAAATTCTGGTGTGAGGGAATGAAACACAGATTGTTTCATATTGACAAACAGGGACATAATCTAGAGAAAAATTAGATTTAAGTAAATGTAATAATGGA
>NW_017732725.1:260924-261866 GCF_001890085.2 Hipposideros armiger
AGTGTCCTGACTCTTAATCCAAAACCTGTTAATGGAATCCTGGCAAGGTTCCTGATGATATTTGATGTTCCCTGTTAGACATGCAATTAAACTTATAATTCGTCCTTGTTCCACTTCTCTGTGAGCATGCCTTTCTTCAGGGTCTATGAGAGGGCACATTATTCACCCAGGGACAGAGAAGAGAGTGTGAAAATTAAGTCAGTGAAGTAATTTTATTTAAGTCATCCAGAAAACAAGGAGAATAACATGATTTGATTGTTTGTCATTTTCTGCTCATGTTTTCTTATTTGCATTAACTGAGTACCTAATTCATGTACCTTAGGTACAAGTGTCTCCCGATGTATTTTTAATTTTATTTCTGAATAATGGTTGAAAATTGTTGTAAATTGTGGTCTCCCACATCATTTCTTGCAGACTTCCCCTAAATTGTGGCATTAAGTGTCCTGCCCAACTTTTCTTTAAGCCATCAAAACATACTTTGCTAGTGCTAAGAACCTCTTCCACTGATTTCTCAACATTGTACCTATTTTTATGAAAATACTGCCTTTGCTAAAATTATAATTTTCTTCAAAGGCATTTAGCTTCACTCTATCAGATTTTGCAGCTCTACAAGCAGGAGTTTTCCATCTCAGAAATCATCCACCCTGCTTTCTTATCACTGTTAATGGTCCTGATCCAGGAAGTAACTCAGCTAGACTTAGTGTCTCCTGATGCTGTTTTAGGTGGTCACAAATAGGAGTTGAAGTTGATTATGTGCTTTCCTTATTTGTAATAACATTGCAAAAGTTAGAGCTTCATATAAAATGGCATAAATAGCAGGGGATTAAGGTTGGGAGGGTCACATATATTTCTCAAGAATCCAAGATCATGCTAAACTTTACTTTGTTTTGTATTAATTTCTTTTTAATTTATACTAAAGCAAAACACAGTCATTGTAGAAAA
>NW_017732725.1:263821-265296 GCF_001890085.2 Hipposideros armiger
AAAATTTGAGTAAATTTTAATATGAAGATCCATTCTCATGATAAGAGGGAATGTGTATAGAGGGTACATACAGATTTTGTAGTTAAACCGTTGTGTGTTTGAATCTTGGTGCTTTGGGACTTAGTTTCCTTATCTATGTAAAGGGATTAAAGCTGTCAGCTCTTTCACCTTGTTATGAGATTCATGGTAGGACCTCACCGAATTAATATTGCCATCATGATTATTATTGTCACCATCCTTATCTTTACATTGCCTTTGATATTATCAGTTCTTGAACTGATTGGAGACAATCCGGTGTTAACAAAGGTTCTAAAAGTATGAGTCTTTATTATCTTTCAGCTCAAAGCTTGCCAGAGCCACACTCAAATTCTTACACATCCAATTGCTTTAAATAGAGCCCCCCATAGCATAGTTTTTACCATTCGGAGCCTACTCACTTTGTATGCCCCACAAAAGTGCATCCAATGTATGCTAGCCATAGACAAGGCAAATCCTGTGGCCTGAAAAGAGCCCGAAGAGCTGCTACCCTTCACAGCCCTCTTTACGCAGAGACTCCCCCTTGCTGCTAAGCAATATCACCTACACACACAAGCCCCTTCTCCAAGTTCCCTTGCCCTATTCCCCTCTGAGTGGTAGCCCCACACCACCATCTCTGGATGGTCTCCCACTGTGAGGCACATCCTAGGACCCTTGCAAANTATAGACAAAATGACTGATAAATAATTTTTAAAAGTTGTGTGGATAAACAGCATCTTTATCTGATGGCAATGTACAAAGAATTATGAAAACAATAAAAAATATTTTCTAAATTTTCAGAAATGTCCATATCTATAAATAATTAAAAATAGAAAATGATAGCCCTTTTATCCTTTTCCTAGATTCACCAATTGTCAACATTTACCCCCATTAGCTTCATCTCTCTATCTGTAAGCTGCAGACATCATGATATTTTATCTTTAAATATTTCTATCTATAGCTCCTAAAATAAGGACTACCTTTTCCATAACTGCAACACCATTATCAGGCTTAATAAAATTTACAATTATTCCATAATACCATTCAATATTAGTCCATTTCAGTTTTCCCATTTATCCCTCAAATGTCATTTTATGGCTGTTTTGTTTTGAAACCAATGTTCATGCATCTTGGTCATCATATCCCTTCATTCTCACATCAGAAGACATATAATGTCAGTTTGTCCCATAATTATTAATATTAAATTTGACCACTTAGTCGAGGTTGTGCCAAATTGCGCCATTGTACAATACATTTCTCCTTTGTAATTGGTAACTGATGTTTGGGTTTTGAAACTGAGAATATTCTGACTCTAGCAACTTTTTACCCAATAGTTTTAGTATTCATTGATGATCCTTGACTGAAATACCATTAGGGATTATAAAATGGTCATAGTGTTTCATTGTTCTACATTGTATTGGTGTTCTTTGAAGAAGTTTCCCTTTAGATCCCAATCTCTC
>NW_017732725.1:268854-271499 GCF_001890085.2 Hipposideros armiger
GAAGGGGATTTTTGCTGTGTTTATTTCACAACCTCGCCTCAGGGAATCTAATCATGGGCTCACATTGTGCTTGTCCAACAGAGAATCTGACTGTGTTTGGCAGAAACTGCCATATTTTATTTTGGAGGGCAAAATATATGCCTGAGCTTCCTGAGAACTGTTTTGGGTGCCAAATGAGGGCTAAATTGCATGAGGGAGGCCATCTTTATCTCACTGGGACCACAGAAGGAAAATGTATTGAGTTCTAGTAAAAAATTTTTCATTGATTACTTCACTCAGTCCTGCTCAGAAGACACTATTTCTATTTTATTGGAAAGGTAACTGAGATGACAGAGCTAGTAATCGGTAGAAGTGGAATTTAAATCTTGATCTTATAATTTCATAGGCCATGTCCTTACCCTCTCATCATTCTGCTTTGGCTACTCCAGAGCTTACACTAATCTGCAAGTATTTTATAGGATCTCTAATAATGATACAAACCTTTTTTAAAAAGTTGTCAGTTTTTACTTTTTTTTTCTATTGTCAATTTATCTTATAAATTGAAACCTGAAACTATTTAAAACAAAATGTCCACTTAAAAAAAATTGTCTTTATGCGTTTTTCTTATTATGCAAAATATTAGTTTATCAGTGGGCTGCAGTATGAGTCAGTTGCTTAGAAATATTTAATAGTACCTCTTTGAGAGAGAGAGAGAAAAAAAGGCTATTTTTATTCAAAAATAACACACTGATAGATCTGTTAGTTGTAAAAGGCAAGACCCCCCCAAGGGGTAGTTTATGTGAGAGAAATAAGATACATAGAAAGAGCTAAACTGCTTTACTTAGTAAATTATCAGGTATTATAAATTTAACTCTTGGCAGTTTGAAAAGGAAAAAACAAACTTAACTGGACCCGAGAGACTCAGTATAAAGTAGATTGGGAGGAGTAAGTTCTTGGAGGACTCTTAATAGCTTGAAAACAAACAGGACGTAGCAAAAGATGGTCAAGTAAGACATTCCGTAGAGAGGGAAAACAGACTATAATTATGCCCCAAACAGTAGTTTTTAGGTTACTGGGTATAATGCAAAATTCCTATGTAGAACAATAACAGGGTTTGAGAGACCTAAGTAAAAAGCAAGATAGCAGCATAGCAAGTGGTCACTATGGTAACCGGAGGTGAAATGATGCTGATGGGAAACAACACTGTGAAGATTGGGTTGAGGTTATGTGTAAAGGCCATAGAGAAAGAAATCAAGTTGCTTTTTCCCATCTATTCCTTTCTGACTTCGAAAAGGAAAGATACAAGGATAGGCACTAGCTAGGAAATACCACAATATGAATTATAGAGTGTCCCCTGGCCTCGCTGGGGTTAGCAGAAGGCAGGCAGTGATAAGGGTAGGGACAATAATTAAAGGTGTTAGTCATAGAGGGGGACAGCCATGGGCTTTCAGCAGGCCCACTTACACCCAGGNATGGTCAAGTAAGACATTCCGTAGAGAGGGAAAACAGACTATAATTATGCCCCAAACAGTAGTTTTTAGGTTACTGGGTATAATGCAAAATTCCTATGTAGAACAATAAGAGGGTTTGAGAGACCTAAGTAAAAAGCAAGATAGCAGCATAGCAAGTGGTCACTATGGTAACCGGAGGTGAAATGATGCTGATGGGAAACAACACTGTGAAGATTGGGTTGAGGTTATGTGTAAAGGCCATAGAGAAAGAAATCAAGTTGCTTTTTCCCATCTATTCCTTTCTGACTTCGAAAAGGAAAGATACAAGGATAGGCACTAGCTAGGAAATACCACAATATGAATTATATAGTGTCCCCTGGCCTCGCTGGGGTTAGCAGAAGGCAGGCAGTGATAAGGGTAGGGACAATAATTAAAGGTGTTAGTCATAGAGGGGGACAGCCATGGGCTTTCAGCAGGCCCACTTACACCCAGGAATATAGAAGAAGAAATGCTTCCAACCCACCCAGATCAGGATGGCTGACAGCCATCTTTCTACTGCCAACTCTGCTTAGCAGCTACAGCATGATTTTAATTCTACAGTCTCAGAATGGATGCAACGTAAGGGAGCACAAGATTAAAATAAGATTGAAAACACACTTTTAGAAAGTTAATTGATTTGACAGTAGACCTTTGTGCTCATGTTTTTTCAATTGCTTTGAATATTTACATTTTTATTATCAAAGGGGAAACAGGCTATTTACTGGTGAACTGGCTGATATGTTGATAATATATGTGATAGATAATCTGCATCTCATTTAATTTAATGAAGGAACTAGTTATTCAAGAAATAAGGTCATGTTTTGCCAAAAACATTTTAATGTGTGTATAATGATGGCTATACATCTGAATTTTCAAGATGTCAATCACCAGAAAAGAAACTGGCTGCTGGTTTATGCTATTAAATAAGTAATTGTTATTAGGCAAACTGAGTTCACTTGAAAAGTTAACACTAAAAAAAAAAAAAATGCCCTTGTCATCTGTTAGTCAGAATCTGGTTTTATAACCACCCAGCATTCACAGATATGAGCAACTTCAGAAAAGACCTCTAAAAGACAGAGGGACCAAGTAGGGAAGATAAACAAAACGTGAGACGATATGCGCTCTCTGCATGATTGGTCAGTTTTCTAAATAGAAGGGGAAAAGAGCATTGAATTA
>NW_017732725.1:277044-279211 GCF_001890085.2 Hipposideros armiger
TATGGGATTGGTATAAGCTCTTGTCTGAGAGATGATGTGTAAAAGCAGTGATTGGTGAAAAATGTAGCATTTCCTATTTTTAAGCCCTTGAGTTAAGTCCATTCAACAAGCTGGTTTTGTAAGCACAAATCAAGGGAGGAACAAATAAAGAAAAAAAATTAAGAACACGTTAAGTTATATTTTACTCTATCAAACTGACAGACATTGAAAATAAACTGATAACATCTGCTGGCAATGGTAAAAGGAAATGGGTAGTCATATATAATACTCTGGTCAGTATTAATCAATACAAATAATTGAGCAATTTTGCAATATTTATCAAGAAGAGTAAAAGTGTTCCAATCCTTTCACATAATAAATGCACAAGAACTTATATTTGAGGTTGTTTATCAAGGCGTTAATTACAACTTGGAAAAATGCTGAACTATATACATATCTAGAATAGAAAAAGGATTGGTCAAATATTTTTTTAGACATACTCATGACAGACTATTTCATAGTCTTCAAAAAATATATTTTGAGAAATGCTTAATGATATAAAAAATGTTCAAAGTATAATACTAAGTAGAAAAGCATGACACAAAACAATATATTTAATCTTAATTATATATATATATATGTGTGTTGTATGTATGCATGTGGGTGGGAGTTTGTGTTTGCATGTATGTATTTAGAGTGCAACCTTAAATGAATGATAGGAAATAGCCCACTATATTAATAGTGCTTTATATTTGGATGATAGGAGTATGTTGAATTTTACTTTCTTATACCTTTCTATATTTTCCAAATTCTTAATAATAAATGTACATTACTTTTAAATTCTGAAGAAAATAACAAGTGGAATTTTAAATACCAAAATTCTGAGTGAGCAGAATTATATGTCCAAAATCTCTAAAGAGTTCNCACAGAGGAGGTGAAATGTCAACTGAGACCTGAGGGAATGAATAAAACTAGGAAAAGAATAGGAAACCAAAAGAAAAGGCAAGAAAAAAAGACTCCTGCACAAAAGAAAGATGCTAAAGACCAGCAGTGACGGTAGAAATCACCAGAATGCAGAGGATACGAGAACCAATGGTGAGAAGCAGACGTTTGACGATGATCAGCCACAGAAATAAAGAGCAGAGACAAGCTTAAGGAATAAATGGAAGGAGTACCAAATGTTACTAGCCTATAAAAGTTACACAGTATAGGAGCAAACTAAAGGAGATATACCAATTGTCACCTGCCAATCACCAAGTTTTGCGAGTGTAGCTCTAATTTATTTATTTACTTAACCTGTTACTATGCTTACTTCTCTTGGTCTACCTCCTTTCTGACTGCACTTTCTCAGAACCTCCTGATTGGTTTCCCAGCCTTCTTCAAACTATTCTTCACTGAGCAACAAGATAGAAAACAGATCTGATCAGATCCTCCCCCATGGAGAACCCTCAGGACATTTCAAGATAAACTTGCATCTTGGTTAAGCCAGTACATCAGAAAGTGATGCTAAGATTTAAGAAGCTGATGGAGATTTTAAGATATTTTTTAAAAGCAAGATTAGAAATATAAAATCTATAAGTATGTGTATGTGTGTGTTTATGCAAGTTTTGTGACATAAAAACTCCGAGGGAAAACTGCCTAAAATCGTTACAGATTCTAAATCATTTAAAGCAGAGCAGAGCTATGTATATGAAATAATCAAAATGTTGCATCATGACTTTGGTTAATAATCTGAGCAATTTCATTCCAAAATTATTATTTTCTATATGAAAAATTGAGCATCAAATAGTGTAAGACACTTACTAGTGAGCATCAGAATTAAAATTAGAATGACAGTTTCTTGGTATCTTAATATAGTATACTTTAATCATACTGCTTTGTATAAGTTCTATATAACCAACTAATAGAATATTTCCAGTAAAAAGATTTCCAAGCCAATAGTAATTTTAGAGGCCAATATTTTTATGAGTAAAATAATTTTATGTCACCTTGTGTATTTTATTTTGGATGTGTTTAGTGTCCAGATTATATCATCATTAGAAGTTTGTGTTTGTGTGTGTGTGTGTGTGTGTGTGTGTGTGTGTGTGTGTATTTATATATTGTGAAATATCTCAGCAATTTCTATGAATAATTTTAGGGTATGAGACCTATTTATTTAATAATGCTTACCCAATTCTATATTAGCATG
>NW_017732725.1:279672-280392 GCF_001890085.2 Hipposideros armiger
GCCAGCAAATTATTTAGAACATAAATGTTACTTATAAAAGACATTTTATAAGAAAGACGATTCATCATTTAGATGTCACCCATATGTAATGTCTAGTAAAGCATGAAAGTGCTTTTACTTTTCTTTCTGGTAAAATTTAAAAAGAAATCTGAATTGTCAGCTTGCTAGGAAGAAATACTTTTAAAGTGAAGAATTCTGGAATTGTCTGTCTTGTTCGGTGTTGGTGTCACAAAGATTCCTCAGAATGAGCTTTGACAACTTATTACAATAAATGCTAGAAAGTGCTTTAAGGACAAAGGAAGAGAATAACTTACATCCTGAGAAAGTTGAAAGCATTTGCAGAGGGCATGACATACAAGCTGTTTTGAGGATGAATGATTAAGATTTCTTCAAGTTAAAAGAAGAATGAACATTCCTGGCAGAGAAATACATTTGCAAAAGCATGGAAAAAATGCAGAGGCATTGTGAATATGTGTTGGGTGGAAGAAGTTGACATTTATAGGGGAGGCTATGTGGAAACCAACTAGAAAGCTATTTCAGAAGTCAGGAGAAGAGAAGGCAACATAATCCAACATTCCAGCAATGATTGCAAAGAGGAGAGGCCACATTGGAAATACCTGACTCATTCGTGACATTGAAAGTGGAAAATTATAGAAAACATAGAGTAGAAGATGGTTCCCAAGGTTTAGCTTAGGAGACTGAATGAGTTGTCAATTCATT
>NW_017732725.1:288467-292340 GCF_001890085.2 Hipposideros armiger
ATAAATGATTGTAAAGGAAAGATAACCTGGAAATAGTTTACTTCCATACAGTTATATTTTGGCAGTACTACTAGGATATGATACAAGTCTGAGTCAGATTGAATGGTACAGGAAGGAAGGGGAAGATGTTAAATGTTTAATATAGAAGGAAAGAAAGGAGCTATAAAAGATGGATACAAGGTACAGAATTAAAATACAAATAATCAAAACAAGAAATCAAGAAGGTAGGCAGTGTCTAGTACCGAATAAGAGATTAGTAAATATTTCCAAGTTTTGCTTTAGACTGGTTGAGTTTTATTTAAAGATAGGTAAGCTCATTGCACAGAAACTAAATTAGGGATGATGGCTTATATTAGGAACCATTCATAGAAAGAGATTCTTGAAATCAGTAGATGAAAATTCTTGGGAAGAATGTGAATAGAGAGAACAGCAGCATCGCTGTTCTTAAAAGAAGTAACTTGTCTAAAAGTATAACTTAGGAATATTTGATAAGCTTCTTCTTGGTACCAGGAATTACACTTACCTTCCTGATTTCTTGTTTTGATTGCTATGTAATTATATCATCATTAAAGACTACAAGAATTTTGTCCTAATGATAGTCCATTGATCGTTATCAAGACAAACTGGTGTCTACCTATTGATGGCAAATCAAATCATATATAACAGTTGCAGGCTTTCGGATAATTGTAATTATAAGGTGAAAACAAACCCATAAAATCTGAGTATTTTTGGAATGTGATCATTTCAACAGTCAAAAAACAAACAAAGAAGCCTCAGATGCTCCACTTGGAGTCCTAGAATCAACATGCATGGGGTCTTGATAAGGGGGTTTCCGAGACATGCTTGAGGTGAGGTAATGGTTTTAACGATGTTTCTTGAAGTAGGACATGGAGAGAGCTTGGCAGTTTTCCATATCCCTGTGGCACATTTAGTGAAGCAAATGGTTTCTCTGTGAATAAATTAGAAACATTTGTCATTTGAAAAATGTAAGACTGTGCCAGCTAATGAGGACAGCCAGAGCATTTGTCACAAGAAATCTTGGAAAGATTGAACTTTCCTTTATCCCCTTATCTTTCAAGGTATGGACTATTATGCAAGGATAGCATAGACAAACACAGGTCTAAAATCCGAAGGAATGCAGATGTATTGAAAGCTGGGTATTTTGATACATATATTCTTATAGCTTGAGTCAATGACTGCAGGCATAATTCTCAAATGGTTAAAATTCTTTTTGGTTTAAATTATCAGTAGAGAAGAATTTGAAGAATGTAGCAAGAAGAGTCTTCCTTTTACTTCTCCTAGGTTAGGCCATGTTAGGAAGCCCCCTGCTATGTATGTATGTATGTATTATTTTTTTTGCTGACAAATGTTTTCCCATTTTTATTAACCCAGCAACCAACAAAATCTAGAATTAGTAAGTAACATTTCATTTTCTCACACTTTTAGAGATGATACAGTAGAAACTAAACCATTACAAAATAAATTTGCAAGTGAAAGTAGCCCCTGAAGAATTTTTCCCCCCAAAGAATGTTGAGCTACTGAGTATTTTACAACTTTCTTATCCCACCCTGAAAAATTAACAGCCTTGGGTTTTTTATCTCAAAAGACTCACTAGTAAAGATAACACGTAATACTCTAAATATTTGCATTCAGTTTCTGTTAACGATGTTGATACCTATCTGAAAGTAACAAGAATTTGATTCTCCACTGAATACTTTTTCACAAGTGTAATGACTTTTAATCCAGGCACAGAGGTGTCATGTGAAAATGAAGCCCTTTTATAAAGCCCTGCTATTTAAATGCATTTGATTCTGGGAGTGTTGAAAGGAAGGCTGTACCCTGCACACTGTGGTTGTAGGAAAGAAAAAAAAAATTGCCTTCAGCTACTCAACTTAGATTTTTTTTAAAAATATGATTCAAGAGAGAAGGGAATCCATGCAGTGTTGTGAGAATCCAGAAAAGGATACTTTTTTGTCTTTGATTTCAAGGAACTTACATGAAGGGCCTTAATTGGAAAAAATGAATACCTGGTTTGCTTTGGCCTTTTTAAATCCCTTTGAAAAATTAAAAATCCAAGAATTTGTCTTTTGGATATGTGCTAAGGATATGTAGAAACACGGGAAATTAAAATGCATCTGAGTCAAGCTCCAAACCCTGATTATGAAACTCTATGCCTCTGTGGTATACTGGGCAATGGTCATGTTTCAGAAAAAAGCAAATATTTGCTTCTGTATATCATATATGTAATGTGCTTTCTTGTGTTTTGTGCTTCACTCAATTCCTGAAACTCTTTCTCAATTCTACCTTATTTCATTTCCATACTTTTGACATTCAAATAATTATTTAAAACCAATCACTAGGTAAGAGGACAATATGAGATCCAATCTCAGGTTTACTAATTATTCTGTGTGTGACTTTATGCACATCACAGACTCATTAAACCTTAATTAGCTTATTATTAAAATATGGGAAATAATATATAAGTGCCTATTTCTTATGAAAAAGCAAGGTGATAGATTTTAAATTGTTTTGAAAATTTTCAAGGACTGTACAAGTAAAAGCCATAGTTATAATTAGCCCCATATTTATTTGCTAATATAGATAATATTTTTAAAGTACTTCTCTGAAGCAGATATTAGACCAGGGAAATGTGCCTTGCAGAGGCGGCCCTATTTCTGAAGGCCCTAGTAGAAGAAAGATCATGTAGTCTTAGGAATGTAAAAGAAGCTGTGAATGCAAAGGGCACAGAAAGCAACGAGTGATAACACCTGAGGCTGTGCAGGGGGCNACTGAAAGATGGCGGTACGTTTTGGAGGCAGGATTTGGAGGAGCAAATAATGAGAAGATACATTAAACACTGTTATCAGTTTAAAGGACAGTGAAAGTAATAGTCAATAAGAAAGTCTATACGGGAGGAGAAATTCATTGGGGAACTTAATCTAGTGAGGCTTACCTGAAGTGTAAACTTTTAACAAGACAAAAAATTTTTTTGCCTCTTATTCTGATCTTGAGGTTAAATGACTATGCATATTTGCTCTATTTCTATGTAAAAGTGGAAAATGCCTAAAAAATATGATAAAATACTCTTTCGTTTCTATACTCTAACCAATTATATCTGTTATAATCTGTACTAAGCAGACCACCAAATTTCATGAGACAATCTAACTCTTGTGACAAGCAGGAAAATTTAACTATTCTAAATATATTCCTTTTACTATGATTGGGGAAAATATTTTTAAAATATAAATTAACTGCTTAATCTAAGAAGCTAAAAAGATTATTCTAATTATCTGGTATATCTGGTGTCTCAAAATATCCATCTATCCCCCTACTTTGACACTGCACCCTCTCAACCTCAACATGCACATATACACACACACAAGCACAATGCGGATAAACCCATGTAATGAATTCTTTTCTAGTGTCCTTAAAAACTAAGCAGATGGCCCAGGAGAATGATGAAAATATGTTACTTTTCTGCTTCAGATTAGATTTGGTCCTTGGTTCAGAGCCAGTCTAGGGAGACAGTTGTTGCTACTTAATAAGAAACCAGGTGCATTTTTGTCTCCATTGATGCTCATTTCTGTACCTTATTTTGTTCTACATTTTATCTAGAAAATGTGAAAAAGAAAGATTTGTTCAGACAGCATCCGTATGTTAATCTCACTATAATAGCCAGAGGTGAATTGAGCTCTAACTGGGTTCATGAAACAAAGTAAACCATTGAATTTATATTACTAAGAGTTACTTGGTCTGTGGCATCCTGCATCACTAAGAAAAATAAATATTTGTGATCTAAGGCAAAATTTCTAGGTCAGTCAACAGAAGTGTGATCAAGAGGCATTTCCATTTGAAAGGGTTCATTAGTAACAA
>NW_017732725.1:294540-297248 GCF_001890085.2 Hipposideros armiger
TGTCTCCACATCATCCCTCTATGTGCATCTCTTTTCATATGGCCTTCTTTTTATAAAAATACCAGTATGATCTTATCTTAACTAGTTACATCTTAACTAATTGCATAACTAATTATTTAGAAACAATCCTATTTCTAAATAAGGCCACATTCTGAAGTACTGAAAATTGGGGCTTCAACACATGAATTTGGGAAGATGCAATTCACCCATAACCGGGATAATGGAGGAAAATATTTCTACAAGGATAATCTTTCAATTTAATTGACAATGAGAAGGAAGAGCAACCAGAGAGAGATGAACGGGCAAGATAGTTTAGGAGAAGAAATAAGTAACACAAAGGCTCAAAGTCACGAAAGGTAAGGTGTGAGTGGGGTGAGAGAGGAGTGGAAAATCTTGGCAGCTGTTTATATACCTGGCTGTGCAAAACTGTGGGGTTGGTAGTGAGGGTCGCAGGGAGCCAGTGGAGAATTGGACATGTAGTCTCACACAGATGTGAATTTTGAAAATGGTTGTCCTGGTAGTACTGTGATCTCTGCGAGGTGCATTCTGTCCTCCAGCAGGACCCCATTGCTTAGGCATGCTGTTTCCATTTAAAGAGCTCATTGAAATAATTTCCAATTCTCTTTGCAAAACTTTGACTCCTGATTTTAGCCTCTCAATTCCCTCAAGTCCTGTTGCCTTTCATTATTTCTTAAAGAATTTAATCCAGGAAGAATTTAAACTAGAAAAATCCTCACATGGCATTCATTACTTATAAGGTGAATAAAGACACTTTAAATACTCAGAATGTTTCAAATTGTTGTTTGAAATTGGACTTTTAATCTCACATTGTAGACAAGCAATGAAAATATTTCAGAGTCATAACAAAATAGTTTGGTTTTAAAATGAGTTCTGATTCTGCCATGTTAAACTTTCATGACCCTTTCTTTGCTTCTTTTTTTTTTTTAATGAACCTTTCATTTAACTGTTATTATATCTATGAGTGCATTCGCACATGTTTTTAACTTCCTTGCAGCTTTAAATTTCTTAAATTAATTTCCCTTTTATTTTAATTCTTCTTTCAGCCTGAGGGTGACCAAGCCGGCTTGTATGTTTTATGAATCTCTTAAAATCTTTCCAATTATAAAGTAACTGCCTAGATTTATACTCAAAGCAACCTAATTCATTAAAAGACTATCACTACAATCCTTGTTTATTTAGTTGAGTTTAAAAATTGCAGCATTTGTTCTAAATATCCTGACCGCACAATACCACCATCATCAGCATTAATTAAAATATTAATAAGCATAGAAAATTTTGGAAGTTATCTATAGTTGAGATAGAAGAATGAGTGTAGAGCAGCATGAGATGCCATTTAAAAATGCTTTCTCTAAATTGTTTATATCAAATCAAAAACGGCCTTTCATGATGTCTTGTGAAGGGTGCCATATTGACATTGTGTCACCTCACAAAAGGCAAGGAGTCCCTGAGATGAGACAGCTCAAATCTTTGAAAGAAGGTGTAGAATGAAGTGTTTCACATGAAGTGGAACTTTTCGCAAAAATAAATATTAACTACCATGCATCCAAATTTTCATTACATAAAATATTTGACTAAACTACATCTAAATATACTATATACATCTCTGGCTTCTCAGTACATCATGCTGAATAATTGATCTTTCTCTTAAAAACTCAGTCATCATTGAGAACATAAATCATTATCTAATACTACAGTATAAAATATCTCAGGAGATATTAAGATATAAGACCATAATATGAGTCATATATTTAAGGATGAGACAAGTGATTAGACTAAGGTTGCAACCAAACCTAAGATTCTATTAATTAAATAGCCTCTATCTGACTATTTCTGTTCCATTCTCATATTCTGTATCTCTATAGCAAACCTTCAGATATTATTCCAGAAACTTATTACTTTAGGTTGTTACCTTATGAAAGTTAGATCTTCGAGAGTATCCTAATGCTTGGAAATCTGTTTCTTCATATTGCTCTTGGCTAAGGCACACAACTTAACTGAAAGCAAAATTCTTTAAGAAGTAAGAGTTTTTTTTACAGAATTGGAACTTTTTTCTGAACTTGGGCTGTTTTAATCTAATCTTGAAGTCTACTTTCCACTGTCCTCTACAGCTATATTTGCATATTTAAGTAAATCAATAGATGAGAATTCCAAGAGAAGATGTGTGGATAGAGAAGGACAGAAGTATTAAAATATTGTTTTTTACCTGTGTGATACAACAAGGAGAGATTTTGAGTAAGCTTGTATATGCCACCACTTAGTACAAATCTTCTCTCAAGAGAATTTTTCCAGATTGATTCTATAATCCTTAGGTTGATGTTCTTTAAAGTAGTTAGTTAAGATGACAATAATAACAGTGATGAGGAGGAGGAAGACAAGGAAAGTAGCATTATTTATAGTCTGGAACAGTTAGAGAATGCTTTAAAAAGAATTTGAGCTTCAATAAGTAATCCAAACTCAAATTCTATGGATTTTTTATGAGCACACACTGTGACTCATAGGCAATGACCTAAATAAATTGAAGAGTAAAACAGTATATTCTATTATTATTCCAAGATGTTCCAATTTACAGATTTCTTTAACAATAGCTATTGTGATGTTTTAAGACCTGCAAACAAATTATAACAACCAACAAATAAAATCATTGAGCATGGTTTAAAAAGATATAATGACTTTACCATAGATTGGCA
>NW_017732725.1:298451-299618 GCF_001890085.2 Hipposideros armiger
AAAAAAAAAAAGAGTGGCTTTTTTTTTGCATGCAAGCAATTTAAAGGAAAATTTTCTTCTATACATGGAAGTGAATCTCCCACCTTCCTTATTTATCCATTCTTACAACCAAGGTTCAACTACACAAAAAGAAATGTTAAAATGCATATACTCACAAGGACAGAGAAAATAGCAGACATCAGGATATACGAAATTTCAACAAATGTTGCGAAGACAGGGAACAGAGATGCAGTTTTTATTCATCTACCTACAAAGTACATTGTTGGCTCCATTATAAAGTACCCACAAAGGGATACAACAATTTATTTACTCCATAGACCTCTTGAAAGTCTTGGAGACAACAGGTACCAGGCAAGGAACTGAAGGGACTTAGTACTGAAAACAGGCAAATTGACTGAAATTCTCTATATACAAAACTATGCCCCAGGTGAAACATGAGAATATTCTTTGGCTTGCTGCCAGAGCATTCTGCAATGATACCTATTATGCATACAAAGCTTTCAATTAGCTTTTTAGAGCTTCACTGTTCAATACTAAAAGACAGCCAGGGATCACCAGATATTTTTATAAAACCTGTGTCATGAAAGATAAAGACCTAAATAAACAAACAAAAAATAGAACTAAGAAATAGTGCCAGAAGCAGGGATAAAAAGATTTAAAGTCTATAGTTAATATCTTCTGAGAGAACATGAAAATTGTATGGCCCCCAGAAATACAACCAGGATACTATGAAAAAGAAGCATGCATTCAGGAAGCAACAAATAATATTTGGAGAGTAAAAAGATGCTATAAGATAAAAACAATACAGTAGATGGATTTAGAAGATTAAGTTGAGAAAAATCTCCCAGAAAATAGAATAAAAAGACACAGACATGGAAATTACAAGAGAAATAATAATTAATCTAGGAGATAGGTTCTAATCCAGCTAATCAGGAATTCAGAAAAAGAAAATATAAACAATAAAGAGGAAAAAATTGTCAGTTAAATAATAACAGAAAATTTAACAGAATTGATGGTGAACTACTTCCAAAGTGCAAAGGCCCATAGAGTACCGGTTCAATGTATTGAAAACAAACCGCATCAAAGTACATTGTCATGAAATTTCACAAAACTAAGATAAGATAAAAATTCTAAAATGTTCTGGTGGAGGGGAAGGTGGGTATAAAA
>NW_017732725.1:302093-302792 GCF_001890085.2 Hipposideros armiger
TACTGGGGAGGGAACAATCAGTGAAGAGGATGAGGCTCAGTGAAAATGTTGATCATGATCTAAGGCATAATCTTAAATTCAGAGGGAGTCCTGGAAAGAGAAGTTGGGCCCGGGGAAAAGCTCAGCACATTGAGGGGATGAGAGATGGGACCGTAAAGATGACTGAAAGAGCCCACTTTTTGGGTCAATGAAAGGCAAAGCAGTTCTAAGTGCGTTAAATTCCGACAGTCTCAGTGGACAGTGAACACTCTCTCCAAGTGGTTCAGGAGCAGACCTGGATATTCTCTTGGCTCATGATAAAAAAATTTGTGGTGGTAGCAACAGATGGGGAAAAAAAAATAGCCATGTGGTTCAGCACAAAAGGATAAATGCAAGGCAGAACACAACAAAAAGCATGAACAATTGATTCCTCACTCATTTGCGGGTCATCCAGTTCGGGTATATGCCTTTAGTCAGCTCTACAGCATCACAGCTGGGTGGTCAATATGGCTACTAGCGACTCAAGTTAAAAACCTGAGAGTCTCTCAAGATACCTCCCTTTCCCCCACAGCATCCCCTCAGGTCTCATTTACTCCATCACCAACACTTAGGACTCGGCTTCTTAAATAATCTTTCCATCACTTCTGTCCATCCTCACTGTTACTATCATAGTCTAAACCATTATCATTTTCTTTTACAACTGCAATAACTTCAACAAAC
>NW_017732725.1:309638-312299 GCF_001890085.2 Hipposideros armiger
TGAAATGAAGTGTGTATTATTAAATATCCAGGAACAGGAAAAAGAATCTTCCATAATAAAACTAACTTCATTATCAAAAATCTAAATTTAACATAATGATCCAACAAATTATGAATAATTGTTTTCATTTAGGATTATTAATTATGGTGTTTATAAACACTTCAGAGGCAAGAACTATTTAAGGTATACTTCCAACCCAATATGCTTCGTTTTTTGACAACCTAAGTGTACAGTGTCATCTTAGATCTTTGCTAAGGAGAGCTGGGTCAGGGCTACAAACGATTTGGCCATATGGATTATTATCTGGATTGCACTTCAAGTAGAGGCTGGTCTGAATGGGTGTCTCTTCTACCAGACTAGGGACTACTTGAGGGCAGAGATGACATCTTATTCACCTTTGCCTCCCTGTACGCATGCATGTGTGCTTTCACATAATTGTTGCTCAGGTTATCTATTGTCACTGCCAAATGGAAAAATGCAAAGAACTTCATGCATTATGGGACTTGATTAGCAAAATTATATAAAGGTAAACAATTCCTAATTGTAGCATTTAACTCTAATTTAGAAAAATAAGCACAAGTATCTTTTTTAATTAGTTTCAGGTGTACAAAACAATGTAATAGTTAGACATTTATACCCCTCACAAAGTGATAACCCCTCTCCCCCAATATGCCAATCCCCTTAACAGCTATATACAATATCAGAGGGGTAGTAAGCACAAGTATTTTTGTAGGGGAGGCCAATCTAGGATTTCCAGATAAGGGACATCCAGTCACATTTAAATTTTAAACTAAAAACAGACATTTTTTTTAGTATATGCATAATTATGCCCCAAATACTGCATTAAATGTGCTTATACTAAAAAAAGTTTCATTATTTCTCTGAATTTAAATTTAAGTGAACATTCTATATTTTTAGCTGCCAAATCTGGAAGCCTTAAGCCCATCTACTCATTTAAAATCTTTTTCTAAGTCTATGTGACAGATTCTGTAAGACAAATAGTAAAAACATGGTTAAGGTTAATTAATCAAGCAATATTTATTTAATATATACTATGCAGTATTTTAGGCTTTAGTGGAGTTGTAAGAGAATTAAATATCAATCCATGCTCTCAGCGATCTGACAACCTAATTACAGAGAACTCGGAAGCATTAGAGGTAAATGCACAGTAACGGATAATCAGAGTCAAAGAGCCAAATACTGTGGCAGAGCTTATGTATAGAGAAGCCTTCCATTCTTGGGGAGGAGTGGGGAGTGCCTGACCAAAAAACACAGATGTGGAAGTTGAGATGGTACATATGGAGAGAGAGAGAAGGGAGCGGCACAGTTGTGAAGAGCCGAGCTGAAGGTGCATGTGGTGACTCCAGACTGCATGTAGGTAGAGGAGCAAGAGTGGGAGGACCCAGCTTATGAAAGGTTTTGAGAGTCATACAGCATTGTTTGACCTAATGCATTAGGCAGACAATGCCATTAGCGAGTTTTATACATCAAGTTAAGTCACTAGGAGCTTAAATAGGCTTGCATTAGTAGTAAATTTAAATATTAAAAATGAACCAAAGGCTTTCTCAATGTAGTAGATGTATACTTCCCAATGCATTATAATTAAGATGAAATTATCTTTTATTATTAGTATGCTTTATATATTTCAAAGATCTTTCACATAATCCCTCAAGGTTTCTGAGTCCCCAAATTCAATTTTTTTGCTTTCTTAAAATAGTCCTGTAAGTTAGCTTCTTCAGAAGTATCTGATTTTGAGCTACAATCTAAATGATCTGACATTGAGATATATCTTAATAGTACATTGATATATTTGTACATTTTTAGAAAAGTAGGAAATTAAGAAACAAAAGGAGTGATGTATCAGTTGACTTCCCTATATGTGTTTCAAGTAATAGAAAAGCCAATCCAAACTAACTGAAACAAGAAATACTATTGATTGGCTTACATAAGTGGAACGTCCACCTCAGGACAGGCTCCAGAGTTGGTATGTTTTTATTCGCCTTGTGTGGGATCAAGTTTATTCTGAGGCTAGCTTCTCCTATGGTGGCAGACTGGTTGCAACAGCTCTAGAGTTCACTTCCACAGCATCCAAAAAGAAATATCTGGCTCCTGAAACTCTTTTTTTCTGAGAAGGACAAGAAAGTATCTCCCTCAGAATTCCTCACCTAACTTTTCCTTAGGTCTCATTGGCCTTAAATGTGTCACACGTTTATTGCTGATCCAATCCCTTTGCTGTGGAATTCAATATGGCAAATTAAAAGGGATCATTTTGATTGGGCTAAACAATGATGGGCCACCTCTATGGAGCTGTCATTGTTGGCAGCAACACAAGGGGAAGGGACGGAAGGATGGTTGGAGAGATTACCACAATGGACACTATAAACAAATTGGTATAAAATGATTTCATGAGGTCAATTTAGTCTTAATCAAAGATAATGTATAAAAATTGTGAGGACTTGCAAGTAAAGTAACCAGCCCTTCTGGGATCTAAATCTTTAAAGTTAGGTTAAATAACATGTTTTTTCTGCCATCTTATTGTTTTCTTTATATTCCTCTGGCATTGTTTCCGTTTGGTTTCTGATGTATTCAGTAATGAGCTAGCCATTCATATTCTTGATTTTACATTATGGCAAGACTTTTTAAAGGTTTTTATTCTTTTCT
>NW_017732725.1:314804-319514 GCF_001890085.2 Hipposideros armiger
TAGAGTTCTTTTTTACAGGACTAGTTTCAAGTTTCTTTGACCATTTTTCAAGGACATGCTTTATAGATGCTTTACCATCTTGGTTACTTTCCTCTGGACACATTCTGATTATTAGCTTGGCTTATCAAATTAAAATATTCATCCAAGTAGAAGTACCCAACAAAGGATAAACAAAAGGTAATGAAATTCAGGAGAGAGGTTAGAGTTGGAGATGGATTTAAGAGTCACCCTCCTAGAGGTGAGAGTAAAACAATGAGACAAGATGATGTCCCTTAGAGAGAAAGGAAGAAGAAAATTGCAGAGAAATAAATGTTAAACTTTAAAAAGCAAAATGATACTACAAACTCATACTATAACTTGCTAGAAATTACTTGTGTTTTCCCCAGCAGTTGTGGTAACTTTGTGTACAGGGATAAAATTTGGAAATTTTATTGTGCTCATGAAGCTAAGAGACTGTGGGTGAGACAAATCTGGCATTTGGACTGATTTTTATCTAGGTTTTAAGGCATACAAAAACCTATTGTTCATAGTGAACAGAAGAAAAGGATATATAGCCTTTACTATGTAGCACTTTCAAAGCTAATTCTGGATATTTCCAATCTTCCAAGACATTTGAAATTTAAGATCATGAGTATTTCACTTGTAGAGGCCTCAAATAAATTGATTGTTTTATATATGAGGAAAGCAAGGTCCTAGCTTCCTATCAGTGTCATAAAACACTCGGAGGGACACAAAACAAGTGAGATATAGGGAGGTCATTCAGATATTTTTTTTTAAGATTTTTTTATTCGGGAATTGGAGTAGGGGAACAGTGTTGGGGAATTGGAGAAGGGGAACAGCCACATTGTTGTCCTTCAATCTTAGTTGTGGAGGGTGCAGCTAGTTCAGCTCCAAGTCCAGTCGTGCCACTCAGCTCACCGTGCTGTGTTCAATTAGTTGTGGGTGGGCGTAGCCACCATCCCATGTGGGTGTTGAACCCTCAGCCTTTTTGTTAAGAGCATGCACTCTATCTCCTGAGCCACCTAGGCGGCAGCTCAGCTCAAAGTGCCAAGTTCGGTCTTTAGTTGCAGGTGGGCATAACCCACCATTCAAACCAGCAGCCTTATTGTTAAGAGCACGTGCGCTCACCAGCTGAGACATTCTGCCACCTGTTGACAACTCAGCAGCAGCTCACTGGCCCATGTGGATGTGGGAATCGAACCAGTGACCCTGTTGCTCAGAGCTCGTACTCTTGAGCAAGATCTTAACCAACTGAGCCACTTGGCCAGCCCACTGAGATATTTTTAAATCATTAGCAGGAAGGCCAAAGAAACAAATATTAATTTGAATGTCAAGCTCTGTGTTTGTTTGTTTGGTTTTTTTTTGGTTTTTTTTTTTTTAAAGAGTTTTTATTGGGGAATTGGGGGATGGGAACAGACAAGTTGCTGTCCTTTTGTTCTTCAGTCTAGTTTTGGAGGACATTGCTTCACTGGCCCAAGTTGGCACCATCATTGCACTCTTCCCAGGCGAGGCAGATCAATCACTGGCTTCTGGTCGGCTGCTCACTGCGGCTGCTGGCCGCTCACGCTGGCTGCTGGCTACACANACTCACAGAGATACTGAACTTTTAGTTAGAATGAGAAGTTTTTCAAGAGAATTATCAGTAGCTGATGGTAGTTGTGGAGGAAGAGTCCCAAACATGTTCATTTATTCATTCATGCATTCTATATTTGCATGCTCATTCTATATTTGTTAATTGAACCTCTACTATCTGTCAAGCACCAAGACAAATGTAAAAAATGAATAAAACATAGTTCTAGCCTCAGGAGGCTTCCAGTCTATGAGAAGAATGGCATGAAAAACAATAGATTTTATAAAGTGTTTTAGGTGCCATGATACAAGTCTGTACAAGATTTCATGGCATTTAGTTTCAGCTACACAGAGACTTATCAAGGATGTCCCACGTTTCTACCATGATTACAAGTTGTTTTCTTCCATTAAAATCATGGGATTCATAAAGATAGGCCCTCATTCTTAAGCGCAGAGCAATCCAACTCTAATCTGTAGCTCCAACAGAATATAAGCTTTATGGGAAAAGAGAATTTGTTCAATTCATCACCCTGCCCCCAGTACCTAGATCAGTGCCTTGAAAAGAATTGCTATTCAATGAATATATGTTGACTGATGGAATGAATTTGTGGTCAAGAAGAAGACATCATAAATGTTAGGGGTGAAACTTGAATACTTTTTAAGAAATGGGAGGAAAGTGTTTTTCCCAACAAATCCTGGAAATTTCCATTCTGTGCTGTAATTTGTGTAAAATTAAAACCATATTATAGATCCATGTTTCAAGTGAGAGTGTAAACATAGTGATAGCATCGCGCTGAGTCAGGATCATATTCTGGCCCAATCCTGCCATTCCGAAGCTGTGTGATGGCGGGAAGCTTCTTAACCTGTCTAAATCCATTTACTTATGTGTTAAATGGGAATACAACCTATCTCATGTGCCTTGTAGGACTGCTTAAGGATTAAATGATATAATGCTTTTGTGCACCGCCAATATAAATTTTAAAGTATTATGTAACTATAAAATATATACTAACATTAAATATCTCGGTTTTAAATATTACAAGAATGCTTTCCAAAGGCAACTGATTAACCCATTGTTTTCTTTTGTTCGTTTGTTTTTCTCTAGTGCAGTGCCTGGAGATGACCACCAAACGGAAAATAATCGGCCGCCTAGTGCCGTGCCGATGTTTCCGAGGTGAAGAAGAAGTCATCTCGGTTTTAGATTACTCCCACTGCAGCCTTCAGCAGGTGCCAAAAGAGGTCTTCAACTTTGAGCGGACATTAGAGGAGCTTTATCTAGATGCCAACCAAATTGAAGAGCTACCCAAGGTAATTTTTTTTTCAGGCTTTTTAAAGTCTTTCTTTATTCCACATGTGTGGGTTGGTTTTGGTAGTAGATTGGGGGAGGGAGGTTACCCAAGGTANTATCTACTATATTCCATATACTTTGCTGGTCACTGGGAAAATAGTGATTGAACAAACTTATGTACTCTCTAGCATGAATGACAGACATTAAACAAGGAATTGCATCAAGTATGCTGTCTTGTATGATATAAGGGGAAGCAATAGGTGTTTTGGAAACATTCAGTGGAGCACTCTCCCTGAAGAATGTCAATCCAACTAAAACTTAAGGATGCAAAGGCGTTCCCTAGGAGAGGAGTGACCAGCTTCCAAAGACAGTGCAAATGTGACATATTTAAGGAACTGGGAAAAATTAAGTATTGCTTAAATACTTAGTGCAAGAGTGACAATGGGAAAAATGAGGATGGAGACATTGTAAAGACCTTCTGAGATAAGATAGGAAGTTTGAATTTTATCTGGATGATTCACTTATGGGTTTACCTGGGTAGCAGCATTATCAGGTATGTGTTTTAGAAAGATCGTTCGAGCTGCCTGAAGAATAGACATAAAAGTGTAAACGCAAAGGCAAGAAGACCAGTAGAAATCTGTGAGAGAATAGTGACCTAGCTCAGGGTAGAGACCCTGAGGATGGAAAAAAGGGCACAGTTGGAGAGGCTTTTTGAAGGCAAAATTTACTGGATTTGGTCATCTGTTTGATCTCTTGATTTGGGGGGAAGGAGAAAAATGAGTCACAGGTGACTCCCAGTTTTCTACTAGAGAACAAGGAGCAGACCAAAAGATGGAGATATGGAGTCCAGGAAACCAAGGCCCAGCTCAGGAAGGTAACAATGAATTTGTGTGGAAGCCACGCACACTGAGAGAGCGATCTGCCCAGACTGGAGCCAGCAACACCAGGTGCAGGAATGAGCGCCTCCAGAATAAAATGTGGACCTAGCAATTTACCTGATGTGCTTTAACAATTGGAAATATAATTGCTGGGCATTCGACAGAGCTGTTTGAGGATTTGGAAAAAAAAGAAGGATAAATGTGTAGAGAATCAAGCAAATAAAAAATAAAGCAACACAGAAAAGAAAATAAGAGTAAAAAGAAAAAAAAACACAGTGTGCAAATAAACATTAATATCAGCATTAACTACTGATGTAACAAAAATTGGATGTAAATATATCAGGAAGATAAGGAAAAAGTAAGAATGATGATGGTTGTTGTGGAGAGAAATCATATGATTTTTTTTACCTGCCTTAATATGAAATAAATATGCGGTATCTGTAATTTATAAAAAAAAGTAGAAATACATGTGTATTCTATAGAAATATAGAAGAATATACAATAAATAGTAGCTAAAGGAGTTGAAAACAACTACCTCTAGAAGAGGGATTGTATGATGCGAATGACAGGACAAAGAACTGATGTAATGCTTTTACAAAACTAAAAATTAATTTTAAAGGAAGAAAGAGAATTGAGCTGGAAGAGAAAAGCACCAGAGGTTAACCTTTTGGTAGCTCTGACCAAATTATCATACTTCTTTTTGAAAATGGCCCATATGACACACTGATAAATGTAAATATCCAATGCTTTCAGGTAAATTGCAAAGTAACATTTGAGCAAATTAAAGGACGTGATAAGTTAAAAATGTAAATTTTTAAAGGTGGGCCGGTTGATATTTGCTATCTACTCTTCACTAGTTCTTATAATACTAGTTAACTGATTATCACATGTTTTAATGTTATTTTGTTCCTGGTTCCCTCCTTAGTATGTGAAGTAGTTCTAAGTCAGAGGGCATTTACTAATGTTGTCAGAGAG
>NW_017732725.1:321939-324042 GCF_001890085.2 Hipposideros armiger
ATTGTTTTTAACAAAATCCTAGAGATATTTATCTTTCCAATACAAAGAGGCGGTTTGCTGTTTCTGTAAGGAAACCAAAACAGCAATAAATAAGTTAAATCTTGACCAGAGATTAGAGGAAATTCCAGTATTCTATCTTTCTCTTTAGAGCCTTTTTAATGATTCTTGATTTCCGGGTAACAGTGTAGCCTTGCTCTTAGCCTCGGGAGTTATTTTCTCTTTTCTTTAAATTTTAAGTGCATAAATTAAAGGTTTGTCCTCTTTTTTTGAAGTGGCAATAAAGGTTAATTATGTTGACTTTAACTCCCATGGTCCTTAATGGTCTCTTTTCTGTCTGTCAGTAGCCTTTAATAAGATAAAGGTTCTCTTTATTTGTTCTAAATAATTAAGAATTGACTACATAAAAGCTTGTAATATATGTTCACCCCATAAATTTAGTCATTAACATTAATGATGGCTGCTTCCATCATTGCCAGTGAAGCACCACCAGCCTGCAGAGAAGTTCTAACTAAGGAGAAATAGAGCAGGGCCAAGGCCAACACAGGGCAGGGTGTGGGGGATGCTAAGAGACAGGAGAACAGAGTCACAGAATCCAAGGGAGAGGAGAGTACTGAGGGAGGGATGGCATTGTCAAATGGTATAGGAAGGCCAAGTGAGGCAAAAACTAGAGAATCCATTAGACTGGGCAATAAAGTTTAATCCGTGACTTTCTTTTTCTGAAATGTTTAGTTATTCAGTTTATTTTTTATTAAAACTTATTGGAGTGACAGTGGTCAACAAAACTACATAGGTTTCAAGTGTACAATTCTGCAATACATCGTCTGTATATCACATCGGGTGCTCACTACGCAGAGTTAATTCTCTTTCTATCACCATATATTTGACCCTCCTTACCTTCTTCTACCATCCCCCCTTCCCACTTACCCTCTTGTAACCACTAAACTATTGCCTGTGTCTATGAGTTTTTGTTTCTTTGCTTGTCTTGCTTCTTTGTGGCCTTCAGTTTTATATCCCACGTATGAGTGAAGTCATATGGCTCTTGACTTTTTCTGTCTGACTTATTTCACTTAACAATCTCAAGATCTATCTATGTTGTCGCAAATGNATTGTTTCCGTTTGGTTTCTGATGTATTCAGTAATGAGCTAGCCATTCATATTCTTGATTTTACATTATGGCAAGACTTTTTAAAGGTTTTTATTCTTTTCTTCCTGATGTTTTAAACTGAGAATATTCTAGCTGGCCATGATTCCCTCCTGTAAGATGTTATACAACAGGTAGAGAACAGAGTCAAGGTTAATGGCATTAGGAAAAGATATGTCAAGAGTGTGTCAGGAACGATGCAAAAATAGATATGAAAGAACATGAAGTTTTTTGATGAAGAATAGTTCAATCTGTGCTACTTAATTTTCTGTTGTAAAGGATAAAAATACAAAGTGACGTGCCTTTTACACAGTGATAGAAAGCCACACAACTTATAATTCAGTACTTTTTTGCTTATTATTTTAAATTCGGAAGTTAAAATTATAGACAGATAATTTTAACAGACCATACCAAGTGTACATTAAACGTGAAGTAGTGTGGGAAGACAAATGTGAAAAAAAATCAATAAAGAGAAAAACTACAGAGAAACTTCTTGAAACTAAAAAGGAACTTTTAAAATGACAATAGAAATAATTTTGGAAAAGCCAATATATGATCAAAATTGAAAGACATGGAGAGTGAGTTTGGTAGAGGAGGTCAATTTAAGCATATGTACAAAAGGATGGGACTAAATCTTTTTAAATTTAAAGATCCATGATTTAAAAGTTTTCTCAATTTAAAAGTTTACAACCAACTCCAGAAATATCTTAGAGATTTAGAACCTTAGCTTTGGACCCAGACAAACCTGGGATTAGATCCTAGCACTGCTATTCGGTTGGGAAGGAATTTTGTTTTCTGGAAGCCTCAGTATCTTCATTAGCAAAACTGGGAAACTAATAGCGCTACCTCCTAATAGCGCTATCTAGATGAAGATAGATAGATAGAATGTTGGATGAAATAATGAATGTGGAATACCTGGAGTAGAAAAACATTTAATGAGCCAGCCGAGTGGTGCATTGATT
>NW_017732725.1:324071-326644 GCF_001890085.2 Hipposideros armiger
TAAAGATATATATTTTTAGGATTACTAGACCTGTGGTAAATGCATAAACAAAAAAAGGGAATTTTATTCCAGAAATCAGTTGCCTCTCTATGGGTAGGGTAAGACAAATGGACACGATTGGGAAGGACAAGTAGATTTCTTAAACTAGATTGAGGAATATGGGTCCTTGTTTTATTGTCAAATTTTAGACCATACATATTACACACACTTTTGTGTTTGTGTATTGCACCATAAAAATTTAAAAAGACAAAAACAATTATAAGATAGATGCAGTGACCCACCAAACACATGGTTCCTCTGCTTGAGTTGCTCCCAGTCTGATGCTCGTTTCAGAATCTCTATCCTTCCTATTTCATATACTATTGGAAGGGACTCTTTTCTTGTTTCTTCCTTCTATATTCTGTTACTTTTTTTCTGTCTTCTTAAGCTGCATGCATAATGCATTCTTTTCACCCCTTTTTCTTTTCTAATGTAAACTTTTCAGGTTACAATTTACTCCCAATTACTCTAGCTAGATCCTGCCATTTTTAATCTGTAATGTTTTATTGTCACTTGCTTGTATTTTTTAGATTTCCAGTATGATTTTTTCTTTAACCCATCAGTTATTAAATTTAAGTTTGTATAAATATATATCTCTAAATATGAAAGCTTTTAAAGTTATCTTTTGGTTAATAATTTATAACTTAATCAGATTATGGTACAAGAATTTGGTCATTTTATTAGTAATTTTTTTAAGTTTGTTGAGACTTCCTTTATGTCTAGTATATGGTTAATTGAAGTTTTTGTCTTATTAGCCTTAAAAAAAGGCACTCTGTAGTGTTTGAGTTCAGTGTTCTGTATGTGTCCACTAAGACCATTTGTGTCCATCAATTCTTCTATAGCTTTTCTTCTATTTCTGTCCACTTTTAATCAATTTTTGAGAGATATGTGTTAAAATACCCTGTTATGGGTTGGCTGAGTGACGCGTTGGTTAAGAGCAAAAATCTGAGAATGTGTTTAATCTGACTATCTTTTTTTTTATACGTATGCCTTTGTTGTTCAGAATTTTAGTTCCACATGGATTTTTCCCCCCAGTTTTACTGAGGTATTATTGACTTATAACATATGTGGTTTAAGGTGTACACTATGATTAGATATATGTATCTATTGCAAAATAATTACCACAATAAGGCAATAAGGTACCATATCTCCACCCCTTCACATAATTATGATTTGTGTGTGTATGTTGATAACATTTAAAATCTACTTTGTTAAAAACTTTCAAGAAATAACACAGTATTGAAAATAATAGTCCGCATGTTGCGCATTAGATCCCCAGATCTTATCTATTTGCAGCTGAGAATTGTGTCACCTTTAACAACCATCTTCCCATATCTCCCACCACCACCAGACATTGATAATCAACATTCTATTGTCTATTTCTATGAATTTGACTTTTTTAGATCTACATACAAGTGAGATTATTTTTCTTTCACTGTCTCGCATATTTCATTTAGCATAANCTGAACACAAGCAGGCAGGAAGGAAGGGAGATGGGAAGAAAAGAAGGGAAGAAGCAATGAGGAAAGGAAAGAGGGAGGGAGGGAAGGAAAGAAAAGAGTCAATTGCTATGATAATTAGAAGCTTAGAATTTCACCAAATGCGTAGATAACACTATGTTTTACTCTATTATTTTTGAGTTGGCTATTTTCTAACTAAAGATAATTATTCACACTTGTATTAAACTAAAGAATTTTAAAACATTTTGTGATAATGTGCACAAAAGAATTATTTCCTTGAAACAGCTTTCAAACGAACTTGGAAACACTCTACCCTGAACACTTTAAAGTGATTCAAAGGAAGAACTTCTAAGAAACCAGCCATTCAGTGATGCCAACTCATTAGACAATCCATTTTCCTGGTGGAATCCGCTAGTGCCAACACATGGCATCAGTACCCTTCTCATTGAATATGTATGATTTTATATGAAACCTTTCAGGAAACACGTTTATCTTTTTAAAATTCACAAGCAACTAATACTTTTTTATTTGTGGTAGAAAAATAAACAGCTTATTTCTTATTTTTTCTAAGGAACTGTTTTAAGATATAGTCATTCACATTCACGAAGTTTTTATTGTATCCTTTATTTCTCTAAGCCAGAGTATAAAGGGGATAATACAATCCTAATACAAATTATGATAGTTTGCATTTATATAGCACTTCTGGGTTAGCAAAGTGCTATAAGCTATACTCCTGTTCAGTCTAATTTTGGTCCTCGCTGTCAATAGTCATTGAGTCCGAGTCTTCTTCCCTAATCCCCCTGGAACCATTGTGGCTCAAGGTTCCGAGTCTCATTCACTCTCCCCTTCCCAGGCATCCTCCAACTGTTGTCAGTTGTCACTGTTATCTTTCCAAAGCACAGATCCGCTGGTGCAGAGGTAGCCGTGCTCTGCAGTGGAAATGGCTTTGTATCAGACAAAATTGAATTTGAAGGCTGACTCTGGCACTTCTTAGGTATATGGCCCTGTAAAAGTTAACTTCTGAGTTTTCTCACCTGCAAAACAGAGATAATAATACCTTCCCTGAAACACTGT
>NW_017732725.1:330279-331071 GCF_001890085.2 Hipposideros armiger
AGATCTACATACAAGTGAGATTATTTTTCTTTCACTGTCTCGCATATTTCATTTAGCATAAAGCCCTCAAGGTCCATCACGTTGTCACAAATGGCAGAATGTGTTTCTTTTTATGGCTAAAAATATTCCATTTTATATGCATATCACGTGTTCTTTATTCATCTCTAGATGGACACTTAGGTTGTTTCCATGTCTTGGCTATTGTGAATATACTGCAATGAACATGGGTGTGCAGATATCTCTTCAAGATAGTGTTTTCATTTCCTTTGGATATTTACCCAGAAGTGGGATTGCTGGATCATATGGTAGTTCTATTTTTAATTGTCTGAGGAACCTCCATACTATTTTCCATAGTGGCTGTACCAATTTACATTTCCACCAACAGTGAATAAGTGTTCCATTTTCTCCACAGCCTTTTCTTCAACACCTGTTTTTGTCTTTTTGATGATAGTCATTTTAACAGGTGTGAGGTGATTTCTCATTGTGGTTTTGATTTACATTTTCCAGACAATTAGTTATGTCAAGCCTCTTTTCATGTACCTGTTTGCCATTTATATGTCTTCTATAAGGTATCTTTTCAAGTCCTTTGTCCATTTTTTAATCAATTTGTTTTGTTTTTATTTATTCACTGTTGAGTTGTATGAGTTTCTTATACCGGGGGTGCCAAAGAAATGTATACAAGTGGACACTTTGGTCAGCATTGCCCAGGCAGTAGCTCACCATAATCAGAAGTGTCTGGACACTGATGGTAACCACTTTGAGCACCTCTTGTAATTGCAGAAGTCAAATGTG
>NW_017732726.1:0-4574 GCF_001890085.2 Hipposideros armiger
ATTTTTGGAAAATACAGACAAGTAAGAAGAAAAATTGTCCCATATTAGTGGACATTTCCTTAAAGTTTTTATGTATATTCTAACATGATTTTGACAATACTACATATGCAATTTTGTATGCTGCTTACTTCATTTAACATGATACAATTTTATCTATGAAAAACATTTTTTATTTTGTTGGTAATTAGGACAAGTATAGAGGAAACTATTTTTTTTTAAATAATGGCTTAAAAGTTAGAAATCACATCAAAGTTAAGTTACTTTTATCTAGTTTGTATTAAAAATTCACTTGTCTGCATTCTATCACAATGTGCTTATTTTTAAAAGCGAGTTATAAACTGTGAAAAATATTTTCCTGTCAGACATAACTCTCCATTGAGTCATAACTCACTAAGTGAGCTTGATACAATATTGGTGAAAACATTCTATATGAGAGAGCATACATGAAATCTCTCCCCAAATCTTCATGTTCCCCAGTTTGCTTCACCAAAGGTTTTCAGAAATATTACAAAAAATCACTTGCTGAGTCAATGTTATAGGTTATATATACATATAATCATCCATGGCCAGTATTTTTAAACAAAATTTTCTCTGATGATATTTTTTTGCTCCTCCTTTTTCTTCTCAACTCTTGAAAACTTGTTCAAAAACTTATTTCCAATTAAAACATCCGAGTATTTTCACTTAAATGCACAGAATTACTTGGCATTTTAAAACTACATCTGACATGATTTCTATTAACAGAATTCTGGCTCTGTGGTCCATAAAATTTACAAATGGGAATTATTATATTTCACACCAGTTTAGTGATGATGAGAAAGCAATGATAAGAAAGCTTGTTTCAATCCTGCAAATGAGACATTCTATAAATAAATAGGTGGGAGTAAAAAGAATAAGATTTAAAATCTGTCTTAGATTAGGTTCTGTGGAAACAGACTTTAAGGTATAGATTTAAATGTAGATTTATTGAGGAGTGATCTCAGGACATACACAAAGGCAGGTTTGGACAGAAGAGAAGCTGACCCACAATGCAATTGCTACTGAAGTTTTTGGTAATCCTACAAGAAACTCTGGCCCCTCAGAGTTACTATAATTCACAGTGGGCCAGGACTGAGATGGCTCCTTACAGTTGTTATAATCACCTGTGGGTCAGAACCTGAGAGGAATGAGGGTTACCTTTGGTAAGACAGTCTTGGTGACTGAGGACAATTCTCAACAAGGGGCATGACTGTGAGTCCACAGTAACAGACGTTCCCAGAGACTGACAGGTCAGTGGTTTGGCTTTCAAGAGAAAATAGGTGTGGAGCCACACATTATCTACTACCAGCTCTGACTCCATGCTCTGCACTCTGCTAAACACTATAGGGAAATATAACACCATTCCTACTCTTTAGAAATGTATTTCCTAGAATAGATAAGTCGAACCCATATGACATGGTACAAAAGCATTCAGGATGGTGAACAACTAAATGCTAAATTGTGCTGGGCAAACCATAAGAGATATAGATAGTAGATGAGAAAAAGAATTGGCCAGTGGTGATTATATTGTCAGGACAGTCTTCTTTAAGAAAATAAAACTTGAGTTGTGCGGTAAAGAAGGAGTAAGTTTGGGGTAAAAAGTGGAAGAAAGGAAAGCCATTTCAGACTAAGAAACAAAAGAAGGGGAAAAATAGATGCAGAAATTATTATTTCATGTCTGTGGGACAGTGAAGAATTCAGGATACCTAAATTCATTCATTTCAACTTAGCAAATTATTGAGCAATTATTCAACGCACGTCTCAGAAACATGTGCTCAAGAAGATTCAAGAAGATCGAGATACCATGAAATATAGAATATAACATCAAAGACTCAACATAACAAGTTGTGTTAGAGAGATGTGAGGTACTAGAAAGGCACAAGGAAGGAACAGTCATGTCCCCTTGGAGGCCTTCAAGAAAGGCTATATGAGTAAGGTGACATTTAAGGCAGACTTTAAGTAATAGAATGTTTTCAGGGAGAGAGAGAATAGAAGAAATCCACTGAAAATACTATAAGGAAAGAGGTACAGGGTTATGAGGTATATTGGGCAATTTAGATTAGCCCAGTTTTAGATGGAGTGTGGGTTTCATGTGGTGGTGTAAGAGATAAGGCTGGGAGTCTAGTCTAGAACAGACAGCTTAGAATAGCAAGATGACAGGGTGGTTTTTTGTTGTTGTTTGTCTGTTTAAATCTGCTTCTCAATATGGAGCCATAAAAAGATTTTAAGTACGGAATACTGTTGCTTGAGGAGAGCTCAAGTTCAAAGAAAGTGTGGGGAGACAGGATCAGATTTACAGGCAACAAATACATACCTATTATGGAAGAAAGAAGGATGAATCTACATTTTAGGGAAGAAGGAAATAAGACTAAAGAACCTTGGCAAGAAATCAGAGCACATTTGTTTTTTTCCCCCAAGACTAGACTAAAGAAGGCATTACAGAGTGTAGACATACTTGCTGGGGAAAATTATGTTAAGAGGGGAAAATGGGGCCAGCAAAAGGAGGCCATCAAAAGTCACACATGAGACATTTCTGTTTAGTAAGGAAGGACTAAGTGGAAAGTTACACAACTCCAGTCTTACTCACAGCTTTCTACGTGGCAGTTCAACATGACAGTGATTCATTTGGAAGGGTGGTTGAACATGATACAATGTGTGACTGATTGGAGAATACTAGGTCAGGGGCCGCTGAAGTAGATTTGGAAATTATTCTTATACAGATGGTTGATGAAATCATCTGGCTCCGGATGAAATCATTAGGGAACAAAATTTCCAAAGAAAAGGGGAAAAGGACAACACGATGTGTATGTGGTGGGAGGCAGGCTGTAAAGGAAGCATTGCCGAGAGTCTGATTTGGCATCCTGTAGCTTTTAGTGGTTTCAGGAAAGGAGGTTTTAATTCTGAGGGCTACAGTTGTGATTAATTCAAGGGCTATGAGCACAGGGAGGAAACTGAACAGAAGGAAGGTATCATTGATAAAAATGATTTGGGTCTGATTATCAAAGTTTGTCTTGAATATAAGCCACCTGGTGACTGTCTTCGGTGGAGTCAGCAAGAGCACAGAATTGAAGCAATGAAGGCAGTCACTGCCTGTAAGAACCCACAGAGCACAGCGTTCTGCACAAAAGCGTGTCAGATGTCTCAGGGAGGAACTTGGACTGCAGCTTCCTATCTGAAACCTACATTTTGACTACAGATGTCTTCAATTGCCATTTCATTTTTCTCATTAAAGTAGTTAATGATTGTGATCATTCCATATTTCCAGCTGTCTTTCATTATAAGATCTATCTCTTAAGAGTGTCAACTGCTGGGAAAAGTGTTCACANCACAGTTACCATTGTGTTACAATTTCTTACAGTATTCACTATAGCAACTGCTGCACGGGTTTGTAGCCTGGGAGCATTGGCTATACCATATAACCTATGTGAATATAGTAGGCTATACCATCTAGGTTGGTGTAGGTGCACTTTTATAAGTTCATACAACAATGAAATCACTTAACAGTGCATTTCTTAGAATGTACCCCCACTGTTAAGAGGCTCATGACTGAATATTTCATGAAGCAAGCAATATAAAGATCTTGAAGAAGATCATTCCAGGTAGAAGGAAGAAGAATTGCAAAGGTCTTAAGAGTACAATTGCAAAGGTGTTAAAAGTTCTTGGTGTAGTCAAGGAAAAGCAAAGGAGCAGTTAGCACATGTGAGAGTAGGATAAGAAAAGGACATAGAAATAGAGGTAGGCAGATTGTACACAGTCTTATAGGTAGGGTGGCCATAGGTCCAGGTTTGTCTGGGAAAGCACCAGTCTATGAGTATCAACTCTCATAAGTATTCTGATTTGATGATAACATGGCCACCCTACTTTTATTTGGCCACAGTGAAGCTTTTGGCTTTTGTGCTCGGTGAGATGAGAAACCACGGAGCAAATGGATGGCATTAACTGGCTTACAATTTTAGAGTGTTGCTGGGGCTTCTCTTTTGAGACCATAGTGTGTGGGAGCAGAATCTATGAGTATAGCTGGTAGTTCCTCACAATGATCTAGGCAAAGGATCATGGTAGCTCCCACCAGGATAGCAGTAGTGGAAGCGATGAAAAGCAGTCTTGTCCTGGATATATTTGAATACAGAACCAAAAGGAATTGCTAAGACATTGGATCTGTGATGTAAGAGAAAGGGAAATGTCAAGCATGGATCCAAAGCTTCTGGCCCAAGTAACTGGAAGAAGAGAGTTGCCAATAGCTGAGATGGAGAAGACTATCAAGATAAAAGATTTTAGGGGCTCGAGATTTCAGGCTGGGCATGTTACATTTCGAATGACTATCAATCATCTAAAAGACTTGCTGAGCTAGTGATTAGATATAAAATAGAGGTCAGAGGAGATGCCCAGTTGGTGAAATACTCATACATTTAGGAGTTTCAGCATATGTATGGCTCTTACATCCATGGGATACATATGATCATCAGGTAATTGAGTGTAGAAAGAAAGAAGAAAATGAATAGGGACTGAACTCTGGGGTATTTCAATATTTACAGGTTGGAAAAAAGAGGACGAACAAA
>NW_017732726.1:12097-14351 GCF_001890085.2 Hipposideros armiger
AATTTCTTTTAATAATACATTGTAGTTTTCAGTGTATAGGTCCTTCACATTCTTTGTTAAGTTTATCCCTAGGTATTTTATTCTTTTTGTTGCAATTGCAAAAGGAATTTTTTTTTTCAATTTTTTTCTAAAATTTTATTGTTGGTATATAGGAACGCATTAGATTTTTGTACATTGATTTTGTATCCTGCAGCTTTACTGTATTTGTTTATTGTTTCTAATAGTTTTTACAAATGATATTTAAGTTACTCATCAGACACTAAAATTGATGTTATTGTGTATCCTGCTCTTCCCCTACTCCAGCTCACATCTGACCACACTACCTTCTCACATCTACAGGAACTCTGAATAAACTAATTTGAGGAAATAACTTTAACTATACTTTTTATAACCAGTAGGAAAAACAGACAAAAATGTATATGTGAATGTGTTCCTGAATTTTCTTTTACACCTAATACAATCAGACATTTTAATAGTCATCAAATTCTGATAGAATTTAACATCTTATTGCTTCAGTTGCATTTTTTCATTTCTAATATTAAGTATCTTCCACATGTCTACTGGTGTTTATATTACAACTGTTTTGAGTTATACATATAGAATTTTGCATATTTTTATTTCTTTTTTTCTTATTGGTTCCTAAAGAATTTTTGCAGATAAAGTATATTAAGCCTTCTCTGTCATATTTATTACAAACTTTTCCCCAGTTTGAGCATGCTTATTATGAGTTTTATAACATAAATTTAAAATGTATTTTAGAATCTGATCTTCCAACATTTTACTTTATTATTTACATGTTTGTTTTCATTCCCATTCCAAAATTATTAAACTACTCAAAATAATTTATGGTAATATATTTAGAGTTTTTTAAATTAAAATATTCAGTCCATTTGGGATTTTTTTTTTGGTATAAGGATTAGGAAAAGATATGCTTTAAAAATGATAAATGTCTATTGGTTTCTGTAATATAATTTACTGAATAAATGAAACTTTAATTATATATTAAATTCTAATNGCTGGATGCTCCACTGACACATCACTTACTTCCTCAACTTGTCCTCTTCTCCATTCTCCATCTTAGTAAGTGCCATCATCTCCCATCCAGCTACCCAAGCCAGAAACTTGAGAATAATCCTAAATTTCTTGCTGCCTCAGCCCCTCACTCTTATCAGATTCTGTTGATTCTATTTCTTAAATATCTCCAAAATCCATCTCTTTTTATTTCTGTCCTCAGTGGCCTTAACTTATTTCCTATTTCTTTTTCTCTGACATTGTTCTAAAAATTCTCTCTGGTTTTGGTCTCATTCACATTAAAAATTCTCCAAGTGTTGCTGCCAAGGTAACCTTTCTAATATGCAAATCCAACACATGGCTTATTTGCTTTAAACACAGTATTTTGCAGTAAAAGTTTTATTAATATTTTTGATGGTTCAGATTTGGTTCAAAGGGATTGACCTACATATAAGATACGAGTGTGACAATTAAGTTCACAAACTTGCCACTGTGTGCTTATATTGGCAGCACTATACAAACAGCTCAGTAAGATTTCATAGCCTTGGCATATTAGTGTCTCATGGCTGTGTTCATGTCGATGTGTGGTGGTGTCTTCCTGACTGTCGTTCATTATTGTTGTTGCCAATCAGAAAGACACCACCACACATCAACATGAACACAGCCATGAGACACTAATGTGTTTTTGTGGGCCGTCTCAAGAATGTCTGAGCTTGAATTAGAGCAACGAACAAACATTAAATTTCTTGTTAAACTTAAATTTCTTGGCAAGAGTGAGAATGAAATCTGGAACATGTTACTCCAAGTTTATGGGGATAATGCCATGAAGAAAACGACAGTGTACAAATGGATTAAACATTTTTCTGAGGGAGAGAGGTCAGGGCGGCCAGTAACGAGCAGAACTGATAAAAATATTGCAAAAATCGTCAAATTGTGCGTCAAAATCGTCAGCTGGCTGTGAGAAGCATAGCAGAACAAGTACACATCAATAGAGAAATAGTTAGGAAAATCTTAACTGAAAATCTCGGCATGAGAAAGGTGTGTGCAAAAATGGACCCAAAGGAACTCATCGAAGAACAAAAGCAAAGGAGAGTCGAAGTTTGCCAAGACCTTTTGGAGAGGCAAGACAATGTTTTGGGCCTTTATCACTGGTGATGAAACATGGGTGTAGCAATACGACCCCGAAACAAAGCGTCAAAGTGCACAATGGAAGCCCGCCAATGCTCCATGAACAAAAGAGTTT
>NW_017732726.1:18875-27865 GCF_001890085.2 Hipposideros armiger
GAGCCATCCTGCTACCTGTTGGCAGCTCAGCAGCTGCTCAGCTCGGGCTGGACTCGAACCGCTGTTGCTCAGAGCTCAAACTCTTGAGGGAGCTCTTAACCAACTGAGCCACTCGGCCGGCCCTACCCTGAGTTTTTTAAGAGCATAGACAGTGATAATTAGTGTCACGTTGCCTTTGTGAGCCATGTTGCAAATTGATTTTCATATATAAGCCAGTATATAAACAATGGAAGGTAATTGTTGTTTTATCTTTTAAACAAGTAGAGAACAAAATGATACAACACCTTACTTTTCACTATTGGAAACAAAATAGATCTAAAATGTTCAAAGGAATTCCACAAAACAAAAACCATTGACATGACAAAAGCGTGCATTTAATTCGATGCTTTGCAGAGATACATGACTAAAGTTGTATGCATGGCTTGTCCTTTGGGATGGTCCCAGCTGTTTATTTTTAAAGAAAAAAATAAAACTGGGGCCAACAAAAGCAATTAAGGAAAAAAAAAAAACAACCTTTTGACACAAGGGGACCTACAAGTTCTTATCTAAGAAATGTGCAGGTATTACAAAACATTCCAGGTATGGTATGACAGATGAACAGTGGAAAAGGCACTGGAACAATGCTCCTTCTTTCAGAAACGGGCAAGTCTAACAGTTATGCTTTCACAAATGGTATTGATGAAACCATCTTTATTTTTAAAGAATTTTATAGAAGGAATTTTAGCACCATCATTAAAAGAAAAATAATAATACATTTTAGCCCTGCCTATCTCCAGTCTTGGAATAATAACAGAAGCATAGCACCTTTTAGTATCTAAAATATAAACAAGAATAATAAGTCCATCCCAGCTTCTCGAGATGAGGTAGCTCATGCTAAGAAATGTTGGGTCATGTTTCCTATGAGAGTCAAAGGCCAAATGTCCTATTTCCAATCATCACATTCGAGTAGAGTCAGTTCCACAGCTCTGAGTTTCTAAATCTTTTTCTGCATTATAGACTTCAGGATGATGAGATTGTACATGTGGAAGACTCTCAGCTTTGGGTCCTGGACATATGTTTATAAAGTTGTATGTGTAATTTTTTTAGCATTTAATGTCTTCTTAAACAAGAAAGTGCAAATGTATTCAATGGCATAATCATGTAACTTCTATCTATATTGACAAACTGAGTCAAAAGGAAAAGGTACCTTTAAATTTCAATGAGAAAAAAGTCTAAACTTAACATCCATTATAAAAATCTAGGATCACTTTGTTTTCAAGAAATTCCACTGAATATATATTATTTAAAAATTCCATTTAAGACAGTGAGAAACTATTTTTTTCAAGATTCTCTTTAAAGAGTCTCCATGACAGTTATACAATATCAAGACATGCATGAGGGTTTCAATCACAATGATAAAGACTTTGATTTCATTTTTAATTGATAATCTGGGGATGAGAAGTCACAAAAAGGCACTACTTTCTATTTCCCAAATTGCAGCCAAGTGAAATAAACATGTGGTGTGGATTTACATTCCCCACTCTTTAAGCTACCTGCCAGGAAGAAAAATTTTTTCAAAAAATCCTAAGAAATTTTTTCTTTCCATTGAAATAAATGAAAGAAACGAAAAAGTATTTATTTCAACCAGTTACCTTTTTTTTAAAGGTGGTGATTGTCATTGGTCATCTTAAACCTAAACTGCTAAATTGAAAAATATTTTAAATCAATCGAAACTTGAGGATCGTAAGTAAAATAAATATTCTGAAGGATAAGGAGGCCAGGCACTTAAGACCATATATACAATGCTGATTTAGAATCAGCCATTACTTCAAGAGTCTCAGGATCAGCTTCAAACAGTCAAAGTTCTTGTGAACGGTGGTGGTCATTGATGGTGAGGGTGTTGCTCATTGTCGATGTATCTTGGCTTGCTTTACACAAAACAAACTGGCCCAATCTCAATGCCAAACTCTTGGTCTGTGCTGCCAACATCCACAGGGGCAAGATCTATGATGGGCAAGCGTGCCACATTCTGTGTTCTATATTCAAAGATGGTCTTGCCCACATTTCCATTTCGCTTCTGGAATGAAATTGTGCAATGGGTTAATACTATATTATTCCAAAGATGTTAGACAGCAATGTCTAAGCCAATTTTTGTAATGTAAAAGCAATGATTTTTAGAGCACCACTTAAGAGCACAGCTAACCAAGTGAGGTCCTAGCATGACTGGCATGCATTTCTTTCAAGCTGTAAATTGAAGAAATGCCCTTTGTTCTTTTGCAACTTCCCAAATGGGCACTGACAACATAAATTATGAAAGCGTTTTTGCTTTTCACAAATGAAACTGTAATTCATCATTAAATATTTTCCTTTTTATGTCTAGATATGCAAGGGGGGAGACATACAAATCAATGAAAAATATAAGGTATCTCAGATTGATTATACATTTTAGAATCAAGGAACTTTAAGCATGAAAATGAGATTAAATAAATTAAGTAACATGCAGGAGAGCCAAAGTTAATTTGCAGAAGAGCTGGATTGGATTCCAAACATCCAGTCCTTTCTTATTCGTTTTGTATTAAAAACTCTACTGTGCTTCATATACTAACACACATTCAAGTTTACCCTAAAGAACAACTATGGACAAACTGTAGTGTCTAAATACTGGGTAAAATTGTCCCCACCTCTAGTGGCGTAATAGTATTTTTAACAATTTTTTTTCTTTAATTAGGTCAATATGATCAAAAGTACTCACAGAGCAAGTATCTTGAAGAACTATGTATCTGAATCTAACATTTCCCTCTGCTTTGATTTCTAAGTCATTTGACCCTTTGAGAACCACAGCTTTCTTGAGGTTCTTAGCTTGATCATCCATGTATCCTACACTGTTTTTACAGATGTAAGTAATGTTCTGGGAGGCTTCTTTTGATAAAAGGCGCAAGAAGGTCATTTGAGTAATGGCAGCATTAGGTGACTGGTGGTCTCCATAAGCAAACTGGAAAAACAGAAAGTCTTTGTTATACACAAAACTGAAGGGTTTCACAGTGCTTTGTATGTATGCATTGATTTCAGACAAATCAATTTTGAAGAGTATCACTTTTCTACTTATACATATAAAAGATATAAGATATTCTGCCTATACATATAAAAATATCTTAAAATTTTTATGAATATTCACAAATAAAAACCTCTGTCCTTACTACTTCAAACAAAAGGTAAAGAAACCAATGATAATTACAACTCACCAGAGAAAGTTTAAGTAATTTTAAATATGCTTCTCCATTTCTTTAAAAATCTTTAATGTTACTTTTTAGAAGTTATATACTTAAGCAATGGCTTGGATATTTAATCATGTATCAAAAATAACTCATTGTTTTTATTGTTAATTATAAGAATCAGAACTTAACTATTTACATAAAATCTCTTTTAGCCCAACTGCTATATCCTTGTAGGAAATCTGAATTATATATTTTTTGATTAGCTAACAAAAACAATCAAAAATAATTTCCTAGAGGTTCTTTCCCACTCATCTTCTAACTTTGGGCTTTATTTTCAATTCCTTTTTTTTTTCTTGAGCTTTTAACATAATATTATATTAACTAAATTACATTTCAAGTGGGTATATTTAAATTTAAAATTTTTCTGCTTATTAAATAATGGTAGATTCCAATATATCTTGCACACACCCAAAATGTCCTCACATCATGTTTATTATGTACATGAGTTCTGAGGAAAGATCAGGAGCACAGGTGAGAAGAAAATTTCAGAGTTAGGCTGCCATAAAGAGATCCAGAGTAAAATACTCATATTGAAATAGGAAGTCGCAAGGCTGGTTGAGAACCTAAATACTGGGCCATAAAAGAAACATAGAAGAGACTGGATTCAGAAAAATACTAATAGAATTCATATAATTATAAAAATGCATTAAGTTTAAATAATACTACAAAGTTTACAAAGTGATTCAATATATAAATACTATATTAATTATCTAATATTACTTATAACTTACCATATACTAGATACAATGGTAAGCACTTTATATTCACACAGAGACTGTGAGAAAAATATTATCACCTTCACTTTAAAATGAAAAAAACTGAGGCTCCGAAAGGTTAAGTGACTTCCTAAGTTCCAAAAGTCAGTTAGAGATCCAGATACAAGTCACTAGGTCTCCTGATGCTAAATACAACCTCTGTCTTTCAACTGTGGCAAGATCCCTTCAAGTATATTCCACAGTCAGTGTGACATGTATTAAAGAAACTAGTCTTAAAAATAAACTTTTCTACATTCCATCAATGGAAAAATTATAATTCAAAATTTATGTTAATTTAATTTACAGTAAAACTTTGTTTATGCAATGACATTGCAACTAATGAGAGCATACGACTTTAAAATAAACACAATAAAATAAACTTGGTCAAAAAATAATAGCATAAGAAATAATAGCATAGTCCTACATAAATACTAAAACATAATAAATAATGAAAAGCAAAAAATACAATTTTAAGTGAGTATATTCAATTACCTGAGAGCCTCTATTCATATCAAGACCATACCAAACAGGCTTATGGTCAGGAGACTTGCTGGCCCACCAGGTTTTACGTGGCACACTGGATGGGTTTGCTGAAATACAGGTTTCTCCTGTTTCCATGTTGCAGTAAACTTTGATAGCGTCTTCAACAGATCCCTGGTTAGGATCAATCCAGTACTCACCTATATTCCAAAATAAAAACATTTGCTAAATAAGGTGAATTTCAAACATGATGATGAGTCTCTAAAATAATTAACAAAGGATTTGAAAAGCTGACCTCATGGTTTAAGGTCTTTTAAGAGAGAGTATCCCAGTTAAGGAATTATTCTGCAGAAAAGGGAAAGTAACTGTTATGCATTTGGCCCTTTCTACATGCCCACCACTGTTCTAAGGCACTTTGCCAAACCATGTACTTAAGGCTCAAAACACGCATATTAAGGAAGTATCATCTTCATTTTACAGTTGAGAAAATTATACCAAAGAGAGATCATCTACAGTGATTAAGTGGCTTTGTCAAAATGGATGAGTTCTTATTTAATTTTTAAAGCCAATATTTTAAAGCAAATTATAATTGGAGTGTAATAAAATAATGTATTGTCAAAACTATGAATGAAGTATGTATATGAGTTGAACTACAATTAGAAGGCTATGAATAATCTCACTGGCCATATTTAAAATTGATCTTATATATAAGATTCTTGAAACAGGCCATACCAACTTAATACTTGTTGCTGGACATATAGTCAAATAAATACACAAACAAATATATATTTGCACATATATCTGTGTGTATATATTTGTGATATATATATATATATATATATATAAAACATATTTATAATATATACATGAAACCCTGGATTTTAAAAGAAATGAAGGCCCAGTGGTGGGATGTATAGAGTTGAGAATTAAATTGCTTGGCCTTCAAAGATAATTTTAGCTATTCCTGGCAATGTCATTTCACAGTTAATTAAAGCTATTAAGCATTTCATAGCTCATTCCTATGTCCTGGAATCCCTGTTCTCCAGGTCTTATTAATCAAAATGATAGAAGAATGTAGACTTCAGGCATGGTTTATGCAACTAGGACAGAAAGACAATTTAATTCCAAAACACTTTAGCACATCACTATAACATAATCCTGTCAGCAGAGATTCCTAAAGTGATATTTGTAGAACATTAAACTACATGAAAGGTTTTTTATATTCAAATAAATTTGAGAAATATAATAAACTTTATTCTATTCTTGATGACCCAACAATGTATGTTATCATATTAAATCCAAATAAGTCATGTAGGTAAATTAATGTTAACCTTGCTTAAGCAAATAGTTTCTACATTATATCACCCCCAAATCACCAATATTTGAAGGCTTCTGGATGGAAATGAAACTCCCACCATGAAATTGGATCGTTAATAGGATATGTCCTCTATTATAGTACTTATCATCTTACCATATAATTTTTCATGCCATTGACTGTCCCCTCCACTAAACCTCAAATTCTGTGACACGTTTACCGTTTTATCTCTTGGTGTCTATCACTAAATATTTTGGGGATGCAATTGAGAAAAACAGAGTAAAAAACAATCAGTGCTGCTTAAATGGACAGCTGTCTGCTCACCGCTTTCCTTTGAAGAATAGCAAAGCTTTAAGTCATCACAAGTCCGGGCTGGGTGCTTTTTAGAGCCATCAGGGCTGCGCATGGTTTCAATCTGACTACTGAGTGACTTCAGAGTAGCATGGACCCCAGGGTCAGTTTTGTTTTTGTCATCAGGGGCCGCCTGGTCTTCAGTAAACTCTGGAAGTGGATCTGACATGCTCTCATCATAGTGTCCCATGATATCTCCAAGAGCAGCTGTAAGGTGTCCAGGGGGACCTGGAGGGCCAGGGGGGCCAGGCTCACCAGGAGGACCCTAAGTTTTCAAAAATTGGAAATACAGTTAACATGTTTTTTTGGTTTTGTTTTTCTACTGGGCAAAGGGCACCGATGGGATTTGGTGTGTAGGGAGTTATAATGCAACGCCCCAGTTTGATGGCACTGAGAGATCTGTGACTCATGCCCTCTTTTAACTAGACAGTTCTGGCCTGCCAACCTGTAGCATTCCAAGGATGAGAAATGAAGTGTAACATGCCTGTTTTTCAGGGAACATATCTGCAAGCCAACATCTGAGATACATAAAGATCAAAGCACAAAATATTTGCTCTGATGTTTACCTTGAAGATGCAATATACTTTGTTAAAAACATATGCATCTGCACATTCATTTCCAAACATTTTTGGGCAAGGCACAATTAAAATATTTTAAAAGGATTTATGGACAGAGGCTGAAAGGGGAAACACAGAGGAGTTGTGGGTGCTAGTTCTATAAGACTGCACATCAATACCAAGGAAATACACACAAGAAACACCCATAAGACAATTTCCCCCTATTTCCAAATAAGGGGGAAATCACAGTTAGTCTTTTTATGTGTATGAATTAGTGTATAGATCTAAATTCTCTGTACTAAACAAAATTGAAGAACATCTTCTTTAGCCTTTTAAGTAACAAAAATGAAGAGCTCTCTTACTTTTTTTTGCCAAACAAGAACTATTGGAGTAAAAGGGAGATAAGCACAAAATGTGGCAGCAGCTAGGAAAAGAATCCTCATTATTAATTTCCTTCTGCATTTTCCAAAGGAAGAACTCAGCAACTTGAAAGAATCAGCCGACAATGTGAAGATACATGTGGTTCACATCTTGTGTGGGGAGCACAGCCCTGGCCCTCAGAAGCTGGAGTTCTAATACTGGCTCTACCACTTGGCTATGGACCAGTTGCTTCAACTTTGAGAGNCTTTTATAGGTATGTGTGTATGTGTGTGTGTGTGTGTGTGTGTGTGTGTGTGTGTGTGTGTGTCTTGTGTTGGGTAGGGGATAGAGTGAGGTGACATATTCAGATTTATATTTCATATTGACTGCTCTGGTTCTTGTGGAAAGAAGGATCAGAAGAGGGAAAGAATGGATGCTTGAAAGCCTAGTAGAAGGATATTGAAAGAGCCCAGGTGAGAAATAATGATAATATGCACTAGGATAGTGGCAGTGGAGCTGGGGAGAAGAGTATGGCTTTAATGAACATTGAGGAGGCAAAACTGAAAATAGTTAACAATGCCAGGATTCTGGTGTGGTAAGGGAGAGGGAAGCGACAGCAGTGACTCCCAGGTTTCTGGCCTGCCTAAATGGATAGATGATGAGGCTATTTGCCTGAGCTAAGGAACACAAAACACAGATCACCTCTGAGAGAGAAATAGCATGATCTTTTTAAAAAGTATACTAAGCTACAAGTACCTCTGTTACACAACGAAGATGTTGAGATAAGCACTTATGTATGCGTTTCTTGAGCTCCAAAGAGATTTGGGCTGTGTGTATGCATCTGAAACTACTGAGCATAGATAGTAATTAAAGCCATGGGCACAGATAAGAGCTAGTGAGAGAGTACTGAGTGTGAAGGTAAAGAGGAAAAGACTGATTCCTGGGGAATGCTGACACTTAAATATTGAATAAATGAATCATTGATAAAGGAGGCTGAGAAGAAAAGCTGCCTTGGTTAAGCTAGTCATTTGATTAAAAAAAAAAAAATCAACTTACCAGCATGCCCCATGCTCCACAGGCTTTTGGTTTTCATTGAAGCATCATTGCCTTCGTTTGCAGCCATTGGACCTGAGTCCCAAAATTAGCTTTTAAGAGATTATTCTTACTCTCTCTTGAAATCTTCATAATTTCAAAGAAAAAAGTTATCATGAGATGTTATTTATTTATGCTGGGATAGGGACTCTCAGTGTGGTAGCTCCAATCATTTTTTCCTCCCGGATTTTTTTGCACTTGCTTTCTGCCACATAACATATTCTCTTGAGAAGGGATATTGTCTATAATTTCCTTGACTCTCTTTTCAACTTGGAATAAATTATGTTGAATCAGGCCATTATTTGCCATGTTTTGTGTTATGAATTTGGGGCTTTTTCAGCATTGTTTGTGCTTTCTTTGCTATTTTTCTTTTTTCTGTTAATTTGAGAAATTTTCATTTTCATTTTTAAATAAATTAATAATAAATAAATGTCACTGTCCTCCCCAGGTGTAGATTATTTAATTTTTGATCATGTGGACTTTGAGGTGTCTGTTGGAGAAGTCCACTAGTCTAACGGGACCTATAGATCTAGAATTCAGGCAAGAAATTTGAGGGCTTTTGAAATTGTCTGAGGCAGGCTTTTATTTGTAACGTTCCTGAGCTCCAATAAGAACTAATATTTCTACAGTTGGAGATTATTAATGTTTTTGACGTAAGAAAATTAACACATTTCTGGCTCATCTGCCTCAATTTGTATAACCTGTTTAGGTTGGATTTGAAGGAAGTTTTTTAATACAAACAAAACTCACAAATGTCTTTAGGTATATGAATATTGAAATTCAAGACATAGAGCTCAAATAATAACCAATTTGGGGGGAAATAATA
>NW_017732726.1:32600-33706 GCF_001890085.2 Hipposideros armiger
TAATATAAGATCAAAGAGGGAGAAACACCAGAGAGAGAAGCATAAACGCAAACACACTTGTGCACATGTACACATGTACACGGCAGATCTATGAGGATTTTCCCCCAAGGCCTGAGAAGCCAGAGTCTAATTAATACAGTTTAGTTTATAGCTTTACATAATCCTCAAGTTGATACTATTGGAGTTTTTATGAAAAGTTTTAATTGAACTCCTTTCTGAATGTCATTTTCAATAGAGAAAAACTTTAATTTCATACTCTTTACTTTCCAGGGTTTTCATGAATAACTACAATCTCACCTTTAGTATACTGTCATTTAAAAGCAAAGCAACATTTTCATAAGTTGCATTGTAAATACAATCATAAATTGCTATTTTCCCTCATTGGTATCCCATGAAATCAAGGCCAAGGTAGCTTGGGCTCTGATTTTATATATTTTGAATAATCTGTATTACAATATCGGAAATAGTTACTTATACAGACAAGCTCTTGTGTGACTTTCAGATTTGTTTGCAGAGTTCCTTCAATCTCTTATCTGTCACGCTGCATAGATATTCCTTGGATAGAATCCAAGCTATGCGAACCCACAGAGTTATCTGCACACAAACTCCTGTGATTTTACCTCAGGTCCTGCTTCTCCAACAGTGCCCCGCACACCGGGCGGCCCAATAGGCCCAAGTGGACCAGCGTTTCCTTCTTTACCTGAAGGACCAACTGGGCCTGGAGGACCCTGCAAGACACAAAAACTATATTTTAGATGCTATGAGAAAACTTTTACAATGACTTTCTCTAAGCGAAAAACTATTTTCCTTATGGAGCTATCAGTGGTTTCTTTGGTTTAGTCCTAATGACTAATAAATGGAGTTCTGCCATTTTCTAATGTTTACTATTTCATCACACATAAATTCTCTATCATTCATGCATGGTAAAAGACCAGTAACAGTTAAATGCTTTAAGAGACTAGTCATCTACTTTTATTAGTAGGAGCTGTTTCATCAAATCGTATGTATTGTAAACTTAATTAGAAACTCAATTAATTGAAATTAAGAAAAATCATAGTTGAAGTGTTTGGTATAAGTATGAATTAAGTTTGTGTGTTTATACCCTG
>NW_017732726.1:36261-36926 GCF_001890085.2 Hipposideros armiger
TATAGGCACCTTCTGTTGTCTAAATTTAGAGTTTTCCTAAAAGAGAATTGAAACTCTCTCCTTCTGACTTTGGAGAATATCATCAAACAGACAGTCTGTCAGGTTAATTTTTCCCTTAAGAGTTTTTGGGTTTTTTTCTTGTTTTGTCTTGTTCTCTCTCTCTCTCTCTCTCTTTTTTTAATTTGAATATCCTACTTGTCAAACAGTATGGGATCTTTTTATAATGAAAACAAGACAATATCTCAGTAACTTCCATATTTTACATAACAATGTAAATTTAAATACTAAAATCAGCCTGAATATTTTTATAATGTTAGAGAGGTTCTTTTATTGACCCCAAACTTCATAACTGAAAATAACTGAACCAGAAAGCACTTATTTAAATTATTAACTAAAATTCATTTAATCATGGAAAACAAAGCCACATTGTTCTTTGTAACCGGTTAAAAAAAGCATTCACTTGACATGCTATGTAACTATGAAATCTTCTTCAGTCAAGTGCAGACCAAAGTTAATAATTATGATTTAATAATAGGTCATGATTTTAAGGCTATAATTGTTCTTTATGAATCTAGATATTGATTTATACAATGGCTGTGAAAGGAACATGACCTATTATACTGCCCACAAGAGATGATTCATTCATGGTAAAATATCTATATAAT
>NW_017732726.1:43869-46535 GCF_001890085.2 Hipposideros armiger
AGATGGGGGAAGGGGGGTTGTTACTTTGTGAGGGGTGAAAAGGATAACTATTGCATTGTTCTGTACACCTGAAACTAACAATAAAATTAAAAATAATAATAATAAAATACTTGTTTGGGTCCAGACTAGATGAAGGTCAGTGCAAAGACACCTATCTTATTACCATTTCTTTCATTTAAAGATTTTCTTTAAAAAATATAGCTAATATACAGTATTATGTTAGTTTCAGGTGTACATTATTGTTATTCAACATTTACATACCTAAAGAAGTGAACATCATAAGTCCAGCAACCATCTGATACTGTACTATGCTATCACGATATTATTGACTATATTCCATATGCTGTACATTACATCCCTGTGGATTATTTGTTTTATACCTGGACATTTGAACCTCTTATTCCCATTCACCTTTTTTCCCTTTATAAAATTTTTCAATTACAGTTCACCTTCAATATTATTTTACATTAATTTCAGGTATACAGCATAGTGGCTAGACATTTATATAATTTAAGAAGTGATCCCCCTGACTAGTCTAGTACCCACCTGGCACTATACATAGTTATTACCATATTATTGACTATATCCCTATGCTATACTTTACATTCCCATGACCATTTTGTAACTATAAATTTGTACTTCTTAACGCCTCCACCGTTTTCATCCCGCCCTGACTCCCATCCCATCTATCACCCCGATAAATCTACTACCCATCAGACACCATACATAATTATTACAATATCATTGCCTATATTCCGTATGCTATACCCTTCATCCCCATGACTACTGTGTACAACCAATTTGGACTTCTTAATCTGTTCCTGTTTTTCCTTATATCATCATTTAGTCAATTCTCTAGGGATGTAGAATACATCAAATAACATCACTAAGAAACTTCCTCAGGTAAAATGTACCATCAATTTCTAAACTTCTAAATTGATTTCTACATTAAAAAATAAAATTGTCCCATGACACCCAGAAAACAAGAGGAGAGTTACTTCTACTGCAGTACTCACTTCAGGTCCAGGTTCCCCCACAGGGCCATTTGAGCCGGGGGGTCCCACAGGTCCAGATGGCCCTTTATCTCCTGGTGCACCAGTTGCTCCTACTTTTCCTGGTGTNTGATCTGGAGCAGCCTTCCCACCTTCTTCTTAAATTATCACCCTTTTCCCATTTTATGAAAGAAAGGCAGACATCATATCATCTGCAATTTTATTATGGTGCAATGCCCCGGGCACCAAACTAAGGGACTTTTCCAGAATGCACAGTTGCCTTGAGAATAAACCAAAGAGGTATTTAGAAAAAAAGAGGCTGCCCTTATTTTATCCAGGTGTCCCAATTATGATAAGACTCCAAATCTTACCTCCTTAAGAAGTCAGAAGTGAGATGATTGTTAAATAAACTTGGATTAACATAATTAATGGAGTCAGACCTTCTTTCCTAACAGAAATTATCCTATTTGATGGATTAACTTGGTAACCAGGATAAACCTGGGCAATTAGGTTAGAGAATAGACACAAAATACATTGAATAAGCTAAACTGGCAACTCCATAATTTTGAAAGAAATATACTGAAAGCACAAGAACATTTAGAAATTACAAAGAATTACCTCCTTTGCAACTATTTAAACTTATAATTAAACTAAAAAGAGATGACAACCTAAAATGCATATAGGGGTTCAGAGATATTCAAAATTATATCAGGGAGTACATCAGCAAAATCTTTGAAGACTTAAAACACTAAACAATATACCGACCAAGGGAAGAACCCATCGTAGATGGGGAGGGGTTACCCCAAGATTCCTCAAAACTCTTTCTTGCTCTTTCTTTGATGCCTACTAGACACCTTAAACATGTGATTTAAAACACAAATGCTCAATGGTACAAGTATTAATCATATTTAGAGTATTTGAAAACTGAGGTTCAGAAAATGTGTTCAAGATCACATAGATAGTTACTTAAGGGATCAAGATTCCGATACAGGTCCGTCTGGCTTCAGAGCCTATTCTGCTACATGATGGGCCCTTAGAGTGGAAAGAGTCATTACGTCATAGGTCTGCTATGACGGTCTCTTGGAGCAGGCGCTGTTTTTGCCTTTCCTGGACTGATATGTAGTCTGAGACAACTGCGTGAATGCCAATGGGGAACGAAGCTTCAGATAAAAGTTGGGGATATTTTCAGTTCTGTACATGTCTAATTTAAAAATACATCATGAAATATACAATATTCAGAAAGCCACATGGTTTATTTTCTCATGGGGCATTCATTTCAGGGGGTGAGTAGCGAAATTTAGATGTCACACAGCTCTATTTCTGCTCCCACCCTTTTGTGAATGAGTTTGAAATTTAGACCACTTCCTATGTATCCTCATCTAAAGCCTTCATGTAGCACCACATACTAAAGCAATTTGCTTTTCCTGCTCTTAACAAAAAACGCCATCTCACTTGGCTGTGTATTCAAATCCCATTTCATTTACAAAATCTACCAAAATTATGACATTAAAAAAAAAGGTATCCTTTGACAGAAAAATCAGGGTTATATTGGAGCTATGAGAAGAAAGGGTAGATTTTTTACTCTTTAGTACTACAAAAATTTCAAATTTACATTACTCCAGACTTTTTAATCAATGAAATTGCCCTTACACGTTCTCCAACAGCACCGTCCCG